>NW_013665770.1:832066-837672 GCF_000517525.1 Limulus polyphemus
TGGATTAATAGATGTTTATAAAATTTAAGTGGAGAATCCGTGGGAAATAATTCTGTAAAAATCTACAAACTGAATTTGACATTATTAGTGTTTAACAATATTCACTTAAAGCGGAGAGCTAATATTATACATACTTACAGAACTGAACCTATGCATTCATAGGGTTTAAGTTAATTGATAAAAAACGGAATCGTAAAACTCCTCAGAGTTAACATTATAAACATTTAAAAACTGAGCCTTTCCATGATTTCATTTTACAAATATTTGTAAAACTCAATCCAACAGTTTCTGAAGTTTAACGAAACAATATTTTTGATTTATGGCAAAACTACTCATTTTTAACTACTGACCAAAAAAGAAGGCAGCCAGTCCTCAGCAGCCTACCACTCACCATCCATGTTAAGGGGTTGACTCACTCTTATAACGCATAATGTGGGGGAATATTCAGTAGTTTTGTTGAAAAATTCTGAAACAAATAAATACAATCAGTTCTTTTTATTTTCTAAACTACTTTAGAAGTCAGCCGATATATCACTTGTTCTCGAAGGTTGACATTTACAAAACAGCAATGATTTTTGTTGCACTTGGTTTTGATAGAAATAATTGTTGTTTTTAACTAATTACCCGGTTCATTTACTCGGCTGGAACGTCTAACTTTTGTCTGTTGTTCTTGAATCAATTGTTATTACGAGAGACACAATACCATTTGCTCATTTTCAATCACGACCAAAGTTTCAGATATAAGTCAAAAGTTTTACATTTCACGCCTCGTTAAAAGCCCTTCTCATAAACAAGATCTGAAACGAACTACACATATACTTGTATTTTCGGTTTTGGTATTTTTGAGAGGATAGCGGTTCAGAACTGGACATCCACGCTAGTTGATTAAGAATCGTAACTGCGTTCTTCTATAATTCTCTCACATGGACCTACAGAAGGCCTCTGTTATCTCGTTATGGACCATTACCCGCTCAATGATACTTCACTCTACTGGGTTTTATGTTTCCGATCCAATCACTGAAATGTTACAATGTTATGTCATCTGGAACTATTGCTATTTGCTACCACTGCTCTAGACATTATTGACAATCAATCTATTCCAAAGAGGAGAAGTGAACTTTATTACTACACCACAAAAAGCTTTTAAAATCTTTCTTAATTTTTAGATTAGAAATATCCTTTAAATATTGTATTACACAAAACATAGAATCAAGGCCATACAGACCTCCATAATATTTTGACCAAAACGAAATACACCCTCCCCTTCCACTGGCTCAACCAGTAATTCTGAGGGTGTATAACGCCTCATATCGGGTTTCGATACCCGCGATGGCTACAGTATATGCAGTCTAATGTGTAGCTTTGTGCTTAACATTAAACAAACAAATCACCAGCTAAATTTAAACATTTTTTACAGATGTCTCAGTGACCACCATTTACAATGACCTGCATGTGTGTTAAGTGTAAATCAGTGATTTGCTTACAGTAGATCAGTTAGAAATTAATCTCAATTTATTATCAACAAAATAAAGAACCTTTAAAGTAAGTAAAGTTACTTTTACTTCGTAAATTTTATAAAAAATATATCTTGTTTTTATATCATGAGTAAGACTAAGTTGATAAATTAAACGAATACCTGTATAGTTTCTAAGGGTGCCCCCTGTGGTTCAGGGGAAAGCTTGCGAGCTTATAACGCTAGATCTCGGGCTCGATACGTGCGGTGGGCACAGCATAGATAGCCTATTGTGTATAAAATTACAAATTTATAAAATAAAACAATAAATTGTACTCACTTTCAAGTCTTTAAAACAGCTTGATAGCCCAGTAAAAAAGTTTTTCATACAAATTTAGCGAAACTAAACGTTGTTTTATAGACAGTTTATTTCCTTATAATAACTCAAAGTTAACTGACAATGTTTTGTCACTACTGCTTAATATAGAGTTTTACCTATAATAATTTTGTATTTTTGATCAGTTGCTTTGTTACTCAGTAATCATTTTTCTCAATAACAAATCCAATGTTAGCTGACAGTTCTTTCTTTTAACAGTATTATCCAATAACAAATGGTTATCTTTCTAATAACTTGGAAATTACTGGGGATTACATTATTATCCACTAGTAAGTTATGTAATCACTCAAGTGCTTCTATTAGGATATACGATACCTGTTAGTAAATTATTATTTTTGAAATGATTCCTCATTTGAGGGTATTATGTAAGACTTTCAACAACAGCATAACAAATATCACCTTACACGTTAGTGCATTTTACATAAAGGTGAACACTGTACATTTAAGATCTAAGTAGAGCTGTAACGAAACAGATAAAACAGAGATGGTGTGAGATGAATAATTATAAGGTAGTCTTTCTCATTTACAGAATTACTTATTTTGGAGTAATATACGCATCTCTGTAAACAGACACATTTCTAATTTAAAAAATAACAAAACATGTTATTCACCGAAAAGAATCAGTGTAAAAATCAGACAAGACAAACACATGAACGTTTATTGCTACATTTGGTTCCGTCCTTTAGAGAATTAATGTCTCTTTATATTTTAATGAACGCGTTAATTTAATGACATTCAACTTTCACGATTCTAGTCTAATTGAAATCATTAAGTTAGAAGTATCAGTATCGGTAGTTAATAGATAGACGAATGTGGAAAACACGTGGAATTAAATGCATGTTCTCACCATTAACTAAAATACCTTAAATAAACGTAGCTTCCTATGAATCTAAAGTTATAATTAGTTTTTAATTAAGAACATGACAAATAAATAGATTAAAGTATGTTTTAATATTTAATTACTTCAGAATCCTTTCTCGCAAACCTCTTTAAGTAACTAGAATATTAAAGTTCTTAATCAAGTCCAAATAGTTGGAGAAACTACTGATAGATTTAGTAAAGAACTGTTTAGTTAAGTTGATAATCGTAAAATATCTTCTTGTGTCTTCTTCTAGGCTCAGAATTTCATTCTTCCTTGTTTCAACGAAAACTTAATCCAGTTGTGTTTGAAAATGGTAACATTTCACACGTGGCCATCATTGTTTGTCATTGGTAATGCGATGCTAAAGAAAACTGATCGCTATCGGAAGGATATACTTGACCGTTACATTATAAAGCTTCTACAGCTGAAAGGGTGAGCGAGTTTGGTGCCGGGCTTCGATCCCGAGACCTGCAAGGAACAAATCAATCGTTTTAACTACCAGCCCTCAAGTTTTTTCAAAGCTAAGAAAAATTAACAGCATTCACCATCTATTTTATTTATGACTATATTTTTACCAGAAAGCAAAGATTGTCTTCTAGTTACATTAACTCTAGCTCTTTCATTCGTTTCACTTTAGTTTCTTACTAACTTGTTCTTTATCATTAGCACTTTATACCTGTGCAATTTTACCAGTTAACTAAACATGGTTTCGATTCTACGACCTGAAGATTACAAATGCGGCTCTGTAACTACCAGTCCTCAAGTTATTTAAAGCTAAGAAAGATTAACAGATGTTATCATATATTTTGTTTGAATTTTTAAAAATCTAAATCAAAGCTTGTCTGCTAGTTAGCTTAACTCTAGCTTGTATTTACTTAACATTCTTAGTTTGTAATTAACTTGCTCTTCATCATAAGCATGTTACACTTGTACAGTTAATTAAACATCACTTGTATCAACACACTTTTACGTGACATCGTGAAAGCTGGAACCCATTTGTCGATATCCGACGACAAATCCCATAGCATGATCCACCAAAAACTTGAGCCATAAAAACTCTCATCCCTACAAAATCTGCAGCATAGAGAAAATTATCCAAATCAGTTTTCCATGCCTTTTAACGTAGATTTTGCTTATACACACATACATTTACTCTTTCTTAGTGAAATAGGGTTTAAGGTCCATCTTGCTTTCCAGCTAGGTTTAGCTCAATGTTCTATCTATGGTGGCAAAGATAGCAAAGGAATATTTTATCATACTGGATAACAAACGCCGTGCTTTAACCTGTTTCGAGATATGTGAGTTAAAACCCATCGTCTGAACGAAAGAACACATTACCTTTGTACGTGAATTCACTGACCTGAGCAAAATATATCACATTAACTATGTACCTCCCACACCAATTATGTTCTTAGGTTTGTGTCTGAGTTCACGTGGTCTGAACGAAACTTTAAAATATATATACATACTTGTTCCTAATATAAGAGTGACAGTCATACTCCACTTGGCAGTGAGTGCTGTTGACTAGCTATCTTCCCTCAGTAAATTCAAAATTAGGAATCGTTATGCGCGTATAGCCCTTGTGCAGCTTTGCACGAAATTCTGAAAAAAACTCATTCTAATACATAGCTTTTCAAATCCAGTCATTAAAACCCTAAAAATTGTAAAACTGTTAGATGAATACCTAGAGTGTTTTATATTATTTCTAACATTAAACAATAACTTTTTCCAAATTTTTTAAAACTTTTTCCACATTTGTGCTGAATCAAGAAACTAAACAGTGATTTTTAAATAGTTAAACCTCTTACCTAGTACCAGGAGAAAATAAATCTTCTATAACTGTAAAGGCTCAATGCATTTTTTTATCAAAAAATGTTAGCTTTCCTTCAAAGTAGAAACCACTATTAAATTTCATTTAAAAGACAAACAATTAATTCACTGGTAAAACAACTTTAAAGTTAAGAATCACACTCCAACATTAGAATGGATTTCATTGTTTCTTTATTTTTATCTTGGAACGTTTTATTTTTCGTATTCATCTCTTTCATTTAGCTTTAACGATGTATATGTGTATATTATTTTTTGATACAAATCCCTTAAAAGTGTTTTCTGTCGCTAAAGTTATCATAAGTTTATTAAATCAATTGCCCGCAATTTTTTAAAAAGAAAAGAAACGTCGCGCCTCAGAATTGGAAGGCAGTCTCAGTGAGTTACTAATGGATTTCAATAGACAGCAGCCAACGTTCGAGTATTGTTGACCTACCCTTTAATTACTTTTTTATTTAAAAACACTCCTAATTTTTTACTATAAACTATATACTTCAGGTATATGCCGCTGGCTCAAAGATCAGTACATGACCTAAAAGTTTGGGAACCATACAGATCTTAACTCTTGAATAAAGTTTACAACTTTTTTCACACATATAGTTTTATTTTATTGTTCATACCTATACCAAACTTACGTTATTGTGGCTAAAGATACTCTAAAACCACGTGTCTGGAACAGATTTGTAAAAGGTCTGGGTCATTTGGTGCAATTCTACAAGAAATATTATTTTGGGGACAACATAAGGTTTGGGTAAAGTCGACATTTTATGAAATGTTTTCGGTAAGTGTTCTTTTTTCTTGATCTTTAAAACTTATGTTTCTCTGTTTGAAACGAAACCATATAACACTGTACGAAACATATTGACGACTATATGTGACGTTATGTACCAAAGGCCATTTAATCTTTGAAAACAACTTCAATAAAGAGTGAGCCATCATTTACTGTAAGGTATAGATGTAACAATAGAAGTTAGTATGTAAGATTCAGTGGATCATACACAAGCTATTTAGAACAATGTGAATGTTATCGACGTATAGCTAATGGAAGGCATTCGAGAAAAGTGTTC
>NW_013665770.1:838109-852884 GCF_000517525.1 Limulus polyphemus
AATTAGAGCAGATAGCCCTCGTGTAGCTTTGCGCGAAATCCATAACAAACAAACAAATTTTATTTATAAAATCATTAAACGTCAACACTATTAGACTACAAGTTTCATAGAGTATAACAACGAAGATATCAAAGGTATAGAGTAAGTTTTGTAATAAGAATATAAATAATCTTTGAGAAAGAATTATAAAACATAAACATCTTACATATTTTTGTGTCAATTGTAAGCCACTCTTGAATATATTTTTTTTGTAAATAAGGGCAGAAAAATAGCTGCATCATAATTATCACTCACGTGTTTGTCTTCATCTCTCAGAAATTGCTTTAACTTTGCTAATGCTTGAATCATTAATAAATACAGGGATATTGCACGTTTGTAGTTCATAACAAATACTTTAACTAGGTTCATTAAGTCAAAAATTGTAGTGCAGTTCTTGGTCTAATAAATAATTATAAAATATGACATTTTGAACTCCATATATCAGAGTTTGTTTTGTCCAAATTATTTTGTTTTGCGGAAATATCAGATTTCCCTTATTTTCAAAGGATATTAAAATATTTTGGTTTAAATAACTGGCATAAATATTTCATTAGAGGTTTTCAAAATTCTTAAAAGCTCTCTGTCAAAAGAATGTTTTTTTGGGGGGTAAGGCTGCAAAATACTTAAAATACCAATCATGTTTTAAGATCAACATTTTTTCGGGTTGACACTCATTTTATGAAACAAAACTATGAAGCTGTCACTATACATTCACGATAGAGTTTGAAATATTCATTTAAATTTTTTACAAACGAGATTTAGCTTTAAAAGTTTGTGAAAGTGACAAACATTGAAAATATCCCTTATTTAACGATTAATATTTTGTCGAGATTAAATTTACGAGTACTGATTTTTGTAATATTTAAGAAATGTTACTTTTTTAGTTTGTAAGGTATTCAAGTTTATGAAACACTAGGCCATTAGGTAAAGTAAATGGATCACTGACATTGTCCATGTAATTATATATAATTATCATATTTTGTTTTAAGTTTTTATTTTGAATGCTCTACCTAAAGCCTTTCTTATAAATGAACATCTCAGAATGCTCTGCCTAAAGCTTTCTTATAAATGAACATCTCAGAATGCTCTGCCTAAAGCTTTCTTATAAATGAACATCTCAGAATGCTCTGCCTAAAGCTTTCTTATAAATGAACATCTCATTTAATCCTTCTTCCTTCCATTCTCGTATCAAGTTGCTAAGGTGTTTCATAACGTCAGCTTTCTTTACATGCATGTGCATAGAAATAGCTTCATTTATACTCTCTTCGTTTAATTAATGGTCCATTCAAAGGTGACTTGAACATGGTCCACAGGTCGTGGATTAAAGGCATCAGCAACTCAGCTCTTATATCTATTCAGTTTGTAAAAGAAGATAACTCACGGGTTTAATAACAAGTTCCTGATACCAAATCTCTAACATTACAACGCCGTGCATACATTTTCTTTTGTATTTAAAGTTTGTTCGTACGGTTTCTTAGAACTTCTAAGGTTAGATCAATTTTTGCACGTGTAACGTTTATGGCAAACACAAACACCTTCTTTAAGTTATGATATAGGCTGTTTTGTACGACAGGTATTATACTAGGATCAATAATAAAACAAGCAAAATAACCATTTACTTTTTACAAACAAACATATAAGATTGCATCTTTGCTAAACTTATTTTATGGATATGTATATATATATATATATAACGGTTTCGAAATGCCCTATACCCTATCCAAAGTTTCTTGCATAAAAATGTTGGTGAAGTTTAGTTCCCCAGTCCGTACCAGCAACTTTTACGAGATCATTTTAACTATAAGGTTCTCCTTACAACCAACTTGTATATATAGGTAAAGTACATTTCTCTTATAAAAAGTGTACAAAGCTAAGAGTGAGCATTTATATTCTGTTTCATTACTCCACCTCAAGCTCTAACAGAGAAGCGTCGTTCAGTAAATTTGCAATATACTGCTTGGTTACCACACATGATTCAGAACCTAGTGAGAGTATCATAGATCGCAGGTACGAAACAGTTGGAAATACCTGTTTTGCTTGTTTGTTTTGCGCAAAGCTACATAATGGACTATATGCATAATGCACTCTGTCCACTACGGGGAATCGAACACTGAATTTCAGCAGTGTAAGGTCATAAGTTTAACAGCTACGCACAATTTTAACCGATTTCAATTAAATATTTGCAATATCGTGTCACTGCACACACACAAGTGAACTACGCAGTTACAAAGTAAAGGTGAGATGTGTTTAATTAGCTAGATATTTAACAGAATGAATGATCAACCTAGTTAAACTTAGAAGTTTTTAATTGTTTTAAAATAAACTGGTAATTAAGAAGATTAAGTTAAGAAACCTATTCTGTCTATAATAATATTAAACAACTGATCTATCTATATATCTATCCTACCTATCAAACTATCTATCTACGGAAGACATTTTCTTCAACATTACAAAAAAAAGACATGCCGCAACAAAGAAGAATTGAGCAGACTTTCCTTTTCTGTTAGACAGGTTCTTTTTATTGATTAACAGTAAAACAATCACGTGGTTTAGTCTATACTGCTACTAACGCCTGCCTTTTATCTGTTTGGAGCTTTGCGCATGACTGTCTTCATACACTACATCCTTCAAAAGTAACTTGTTCCAAAGAAAAGATTATTTACAGTTTTTACCTATCAGAAATTAGTGTTTCTATAGCTCAAGAAATTGTTAAGGATATCGAAATCAATATTTGTTATTTATTCAAAATCTACCAAAAAATAACCACACTGTCGCGTTGACAGAACTAATGACTTGATTTTAGTAGTCACTAAATGAGCGCATTATTGTTGAAACTGAATGTGACGCCATCAGGGATTTCATGTTTGAGATTCACGTAAGTTCGAATTTGTGAAAATGATGTGAAGACTGATGCAGATCAATCATGTGCGAACGAAATTACTTTTATCGTAACTTCTTTTAACACATTTGTTTGTTTGTTTGAAGTCAAACACAAAGTTACACAATGAGCTATCTGTACTCTTCTCACCACTGGTATCGAAACCCGATTTTAATAGCGTTGTAAGTCCGCAGACATACCGCTGTCTCCCACTGGGAGGCATTTTTTAAAACAGAAAGCTGTTTAAGTACCGAGGGACAAAATATCATTGAGTGATATTTTGATATCTGACCTGTTTTTCTTTGTTTGTTGTTAACCACAAAACAACACAAGTAAGACATGCACCACAGATATCGAAACTCAATTTTTAGTGATATAAGTCATCAGGCTTGTCACTGAGCCACCAAGGGGGGGATACAGAGGAACTAACTATCCTTGAGTAATATTTTTGTTTTGTTATTTTGTTTTTAACAGACAACTGCTTAAATACCGACAGACTGAATATTTCTGACATAAATTTTATCTATTATTTATTTACTTGTTTTATAAAGAACCACTTAAATACTGAGAGTCTGAATATTCTTGATGACATTTTTAGTTTTTAATTTTATTTTCTTACAGCCAGCTGCTCAAATAAAGAAGACCTGAATATTCGTAGATGACATTTTTAATTTTTTAAAGTTTTATACAGAGAACTGCCTTAAATACTTAGAGACTGAAGCTTCTGGAGTGATGATTTATTTTGTATTTTTATTATTAATTTATCTTTTACAGAGAGCTGCACAGATAGACTGAGTATTCTCGAGTGAGAATTTCAACAAATATATAATTTTTCTTAACAATGAGGTTGATAAAACATCACAATGAAGATATTCTGTAAAGTGATCTTATCATGATTCTTCCAACCAGATATCGGCCATATTTTTCACTTTTATCTTTATACGTTTGTTAAGAATTCTAGTGTATCTGGATATCCTTTTTGCCACAGTGTTATTGCAATCTCACTTATATATTTATTGACGTTTATATATATATATATATATATATATACACATATATGTGTATGTGTGTAATGCCGTTCGTTTACTGTGTTTGTAATTTCTGTTAACAGTAGTAATTTTCTTGCCAGTCCCGTCGGAACTTATCTTCTTGTTGAATCTCGTGAAAAATTAAATATAACTGAGCCAAGTTAATCAGCATTCATTTAGAATTACCTGATATGTGTTTATTTACAAAAAAAAAAAAATGCAGAGCTGAAATGATATAATTTATATTTATTTCCATCTGTATGCATTATGCCTGACTACTCGGAATAAGTACATGAACAACACGAAATGAATAGTTATGTATTCTTTGAATTCATCCAAAACCAGTATTTGTGGGCAGACTTCAACCTCATTTTGTTCTTCAGTTTTAATTTCTGGTTTTTATTATTTCGTACTTTCTAAACCATAAAAAAACACGGCATGTATAAATAGAAACTGTGTTCTTTAAAAAATATCTAAATGTGCATGATAAAGTTATGAATGGATAAGTTAAAAGTTAAATAATGAGCATTTCTGAATCTTACTATTATAGATCACGTAAACTTTTAACGGTAATAAAAAAGTTTCTGTTTGGCATAATTCGTCAAAGCAGTCTATTAAAAGTTCTTAAGAATTGTGCTTTGTTTTAACCTTTTATTTGATATCGTTTAAACATCAAACACTTCAAGCACTTTGTTTCGTTTTTGGGAGTTATTCAGTGGAATAAGTGAGATAAGAATCTTACATCTGAACGTTTGAGTATAGATACCTTGAGCAATTATCTAAGAAACAAGAAACATTTACTTTTAGAGCGACTTGTGTTTGGATTTTTTTATATTTTAAAACCTTAGGTCTGTTCTTTCTTTTTCTAATTTTAGTAAGAGCTGAGATACTAACAACTTTATCTATCGTATTTTTTGGCCCGAACTTGTATTACTTCGGTTTCGAGGACTAATATTCGTAAATTGCAGTCCTGAGCAAACATGAAACAATATTGAGAGAACCTTAATTGAAACTGTGAATATTTCCCTGGTAATAGATTGAAATAAAATAAGCTCTTATACTGTTATTCATGTCCTGGTAATAAATTGAAATAAAATAAGCTCTTATACTGTTATTCATGTCCTGGTAATAGATTGAAATGAAATAAGCTGTTATACTGTTATTCATGTCCTGGTAATAGATTGAAATAAAATAAGCTCTTATACTGTTATTCATGTCCTGGTAATAGATTGAAATAAAATAAGTTCTTATACTGTTAATCATGTCCTGGTAATAGATTGAGATAAATAAGTTCTTATACTGTTATTCATGTCCTGGTAATAGATTGAGATAAATAAGTTCTTATACTGTTATTCATGTCCTGGTAATAGATTGAAATAAAATAAGCTCTTATACTGTTACTCATGTCCTGGTAATAGATTGAGATAAATAAGTTCTTATACTGTTATTCATGTCCTGGTAATAGATTGAGATAAATAAGTTTTTATACTGTTATTCATGTCCTGGTAATAGATTGAGATAAATAAGTTCTTATACTGTTATTCATGTCCTGGTAATAGATTGAAATGAAATATACTCTTATGCTGTTATTGATATCCTGGTAATAGGTTGAAGTAAAACTAACTCTTACACTTTTAGTTATATTTAAGAGTTATGAATACAGAGCGATATTTATTTTACCTTCAGCTGATAGCCAGTAAATAAACTTATAATTCGTAACGTGTTTCAGTGTACAACTACATATGTTTAATATATATATATAACCACAGAAGTTTCTGTCGCGATTTTTGAAATTGTGATGATAAGTGTAACGCATTTCGTAGCTCTAGCATTCTTGTTATATATATATACATATATATAGAGAGAGTTCAATACGGGGTGGGCGTGCATAGTGGTTAGTGTGCCCGTACTCTAAATCAACAGGTTCATGGCTCACAGACCATTGAAGCACAAAAGCGCTATCCGATTTGGGTCCGTACATGAGCTATAAGAATGAGAGTGAAATCCCACTACTCAGTCCGAGAAAAGTAACCTAAGATTTGTTTGTTTGTGTGTTTGTAGTCAAGCACAAATTACACAATGAATTATCTGTGCTATGCCAACGAAACCCGATATTTAACCTTATAAGCTTCAGACTTACCACTGAGCCACCGGAGGGGGGGGGGGTTGTGGGGCAATAGTTCAAGAGCTAGCTGGAGGTGCTGTTAGCTAGTTACATTCCTCCTAATCTACCAGTTCAAAATGAAGAACGGTAATGCGAAGAAACACGTATGGTATATAATAATATTTTCCGAAGAGCATTGTACAGTAAAGTGCATGTTCTCACTCTCTTCTGCACATTTCATACATTCACATATTTATTTCTGTCACACGATATGTACAACGTTTTTCTGATACCAATTCATCTACGACGTCGATGATATCAAATCTTCACACAAATCACCACAAACATTAACAATGATATACAAATCGGTAAATAGTAATATTATTTTACTTTATTTGTTTAGTTTAAGAAACACAGCATTACTCTGAACACGGGAATATTCATTTTTGGCTCCTGTGCGGTTATATTTACAGCAATCATGATGGAAACTAGCACGAATATAACTTTTTATGTGCCAAACACATTGACATACAAAAAAAAAAAAAATGGCGGAGACGATACATTCTCCAGCAAATGTTGGTCTCTTTAATTTTAGTTAACTCTTTTACATCTAGTTTTACAATTTCAATTTGTTTTTATTTGAGAATGTCACACTCCAACCAACCCTATTCGGGTTATAGTTGAATGTTTAATGTTATATTTTATTTTATTTATGTATATATTATCTCAACAATTAATTGCCTGTAAAGATCAAGTTAACTGCAGATTTTTGTTTTCACTTTTTTTCTTAATCTGTTGAATGTGGATCAAAATTGAAGGTGTGTACAAATAGTATTTGAGGTCTATCTTTTGTCTTCCATAAGTGGCTGCCCAAGAGGCTTTTCGGTCAATATCAGAAGGCATTAGTTGAGCTGGACGATGAGAGAAAAAAGACTTTACGAAACATATTAAGTAGTATTATGTGTATATATAAATAGCGTTTCACAGAGCCCTTTGTCTCTCATGGTCCAGTCCGACTGATGAGTTCTGGTATTGAAAGAAAAGCTTCTTTGGGTAGCGACATTTGGGAGACAAAAGATAGATCTCAAATGTTATTTTTACACATCTCTGGCTTTGAGCCACAATGGACAAATTAAGAGGAATGTGGAAGAAAAACGTGTGGGGTTAAATTGGCTTGTATAAGCCTATTGGTTTCTAATTGATCATCGGCTTTCTGCGTTTAAACCGTAACTTTTAATTAATTGTCTAACTGAATAGTTTGAAACTTTCAGTATTCTGATTCTTAAAAAAACATGCAAATCAGTTCGATTTCAAGTTATATACAATTCATTTGTTAGATAGATAGGTGATAGATGAAATCAAACTAAAATTAATATTTAATATTAAATATATATATATTACAACAAATATAGGAGTAGAACGTAAAAAAAAAATGTTTTTTGTTTTGTTTGTAGTTAAGCGCAAAACTACTCAATGGGATATCTGTGGTCTGCCCAACACAGGTATCAAAACCCGGTTTCTAGCATTGTAAGTCCGCAGACATACGGCTGTGGTAGAACGCTAAACCTTAATATTTCAGAATTCTTTTTCGTACATTTGTAGTGTGTCTAATATTCTTTTGTGTCACCGTAGAGAGACTTTGTTTTGTTTTTGTTATTTCAACTCAAGTCAATCTAAATTGATAGAAAACAAAATTTCCTTTACACAATATGAAAATGTTTTACAGAAAATAAATTAACAGACACATGTTACAATATCGAAAATCTCTCTAGATAGGTGCTGAGTTAGATATTAGATAGGAAACTAAAAAGATATATATAGAAATGGAGAAATAGATGCGATAAACAGAATAAAGATAGAAAGATACATAGTGCTAGTGCGATATTGATATAACAACATCATATAAGGTACAAATGAAAACGTAACCTATAGTTACCACGTCATAGCTAAAAAAAAAGAAAGATAGAATCCATAAATGGACAGAAATAGTGAAGAGGGTGTGTGTGTTTGATTTTCTTCTTCACGTGTAATTCTGGTGCCATTTTTGATCATGTAGTGCAGGATGCTTTTGATATGGTATATCATACAGATAGAGACCCCACGTGCATGTACACATAAGTGTCAGATTTTTACGAGCTTGGTAGCACATGCAGCTCTTTTGTTTACTCTTTGACTGATGCTCTAACCAGTATTGTTATCTTACTCCAGCAGATTCATATATATATATATATAGAGAGAGAGAGAGAGAGAGGGAGGGGGGAGGGAAAACGTAATTGAAAATAATAGCAAACTTTATGGGTAAATCTGAAACGAAAAAGTCTAGAATAAGTATAATATAAACTAGAGTTCATAACAATAAATAAAATAGAAGTAATCGTTGAAAAATAAATAGCGCACAAATTAATTCAGAATAAAAGCAACAATTTATATTAAAACAGTGTTGTTTAGTTGTTTGTATTTTTCCCTTTAAACATATATTATATCAAAATTTTCTGCTTTATGTATATATCATTACCTTGCTGCTTGTCGTTAAATAATTCCAAAGACTCAAATACCTTAGTTTCCACTTACTCCAGGGAATGAAGGAATAGATCACTTGTTTCTTATTATAGTTTCACTTAGCATTATCGGTGAAACTGAAAATAAATTAGGAGGTTTCTGTAATTGTTTCTTCAAATGATAACTGAATTCCAGAAACATTTGATTAGCTACTCGAGTGTAAGAAAAATAAGTTTTAAATTTACGATAATATATAAACGCTACTTGCCATGCAAGTAGTCATGTGTGTGTTGTTGTTGTTGTCTTTCTAAAGATTTGTGGTCCTGTCTTTGAAAGACGTTTTAATGGAGAGTTATCACATTAATGAAGCCACATATACTTACGAATATAATTTATGTCTTTGGTTGAGAGCACTTAACTAATCAACAGTCATATTATCGATGTATTAGTAAATTGTTCATTGTTTTGTCTGTTACAGCATTAGCCGTTAAACACTGATAAAAATTATTAGATTAAATCGTTTATTTTCTATATAAGATACATATGGAACCCCAGTAGTAATTAATAGAATTATTTGCAAGTTTTGTTCTAATTATAATTAATTTGTATACGTGTGAGACTCACGTGTTATTAGAGATCTTGTAACCAACAAATTCATGGATTCACAATGGATTTGGTGCATAAATAGTTTAGAAATATGTGTTTAAAAAGCTGGTGAGATCCGTATGTATTCTATTGGTAATTCAACATCTTACATATACGACCCTAAGAAGATAACATCAAACGCTTTGTTTCAGTGACGTTAAGCTTATACAGTTAAGTCATTAGGCTTAACTTAGGTATCAAGATTTAAATATTTTTTTCTCATTTTATCTACCCTTAATATTTAATTTCCTCTTTATATTTATGGTTTTTTTTTGTTGTTGTTGTTCTGAGTTGTTTGTCTATTTTTTGAATTTCGCGTAAAGCTACACGAGGGCTACTTGCGCCAGCCTTCCGTAGTTTTGTGGTGATAGACAAGAGGGAAGACAGCTAGTCAACACCACCCCCCATCGCCAACCCGTAAATGGGGATTGATCGTAACATTATAATGCCCTACGACTGAAAAGGCGAGTATTTTCGGCAACTGGTCTCAACCTCGCGACCTACAGGTTGCGAGATCTATTCCTATGTATTTATACTTCATTTTATATTTACGCCTCTTTTTTTATTGATTAATATAATAGTTTTCAATCAAATATAGAATTACATTTTATATCGGAAACTGTCTGAGTCTTCGTCTTTTTCCATTTCCATTTTCATTCTTTCAGCACAGGTTGCTGTTAATCTTAACTTAATATTAGTGTTTCAGGAAATAATTAATTAGGACATTTATCATTGCCCTCCCATTCATTACACAAACTACACATTCAAAAACATGCTCTTCAATGAACTACCTAAGTAACTAACAATGTCATAACCTCTTCCTCAGAAATTACCTTATCATAAAAGTTATCATTCCACGAGGTTCGTTATATCTAATTCTATTTATAAATATTAACAGGTTAACGCTATAATTATCCGCGACATTAAGATTTTATTGTCTTAACATAGTACGTTCTAATTTCTATAACCCCCAGTGGCACAGCGGCAAGTTTGAAGGTTTATAACGCTAAAAAATCGGGTTTTGATATGCGTGGTGGGCACAGCACAGATAGCCCATTGGGTAGCTTTGTTATTAACTACAAACATCTTCATTATTTCTATTGAGTTCAAACTTTAGTACTGCGACTTTTCTTTTGTTAGTTTTTTGTTTTTATTGGGAATAATTAAAAAACTAAAATAAACACTCCAAATAAACTTATGATGTGGCTGTTCAGATAATTTGGTTAATAAAATTACTTAACATAAAATGCTATATTGAGACGTTCCCTCAGTGAAGGTAATTGCACAAACAGCAGCTGCATCCTCTATACTGCTTTGGTTCAATATTTCGTACTGATTGGTCTGAAACATTGCTATTAGTATCCTTGTCGATGGATTTGAAAAAAAAAAATCAGTATTCTTTGTTGTATATAAATATATGTTTTTTTCCAAGTATAATACAAGCTGATATTTGTCTTTACGTCGTTTGCAGTTAAACTTTCGAAGTAGTCGTGACGTAAGTATCGATAAACACCAAAAAGGATGAAGAGAGACAACACAATTGATTGTAACTCGATCATTGCTGGATCAAATATTGCAAGATTTCACTATTTTGCAGTGAATGTTTGTAGAGTGATAAATATGGAGACAAACTTTAGGTAGAAGAAAACGTTTTTGAACATTTTTTGTTTTGATAAATAAAGTCAAATAATTACATTATTCTAACGTGACACGAAGTGACAAATGTCATATATAAACGAGACCTCTGTCGTATTCCCTTGATTTTTTCGATCTATCCGTTGCCTTAATTTTTGCTATAAACTACCATGGTATTCCCATTTTTTAGCATATCGTGCCCATGGAAAAAATAGTTCTCTATACATACACGATCAGTATAAGACGTTCAAAGTTTCAATTTACTCTCATTATACATATATTATTTATATCAAAATCTTTATAAAATTATCCTCTTCAATAGTTTTTATTACAATATGATCTTAAGCCTAAAGGCATGATTAAAATGGGAATAGAAAAGAAAAGAAAAAATATAAGCTTAACAAACACTTTAAATGAGACTACAAATATGTCACATTTCTAGATTGATGTTGTTCTTATGAACTACGAAGGCAGAATGTTAAACATTGTATAGACTTTTTTTTATGAACATATTAATCAGTGTAGACTCAACCAAAGAATAGGTTTCAACCTCTGAAAAAAAACACACGAAGTAATACCATAATATTGGGCTAAAAAACTATTCAAACTTTATGTCATTTTACACTTTTTTTCTATGGTGCTTAAATATTTAAGTAACAATGTTACCGAAATTATGTTTATCATAAGCATCTACATCGTTTCTCTGGCATCAAGACATACATTCCTGATAACATGAAAAGAACTTTGCAGGCTTCAGACGAGTGAACTGTTGTAGGGAAAAACAAAACACGATGAATATGGGAAAAAGTTATAAATAGAACTAACGTTAATGGGACAGCTCTAGACTAAAATAAAAAAAAGTGTCACGTTTGCGTTTTTTTCTTTAAGATGTAAAAGAAAAAAATTGTGTTTATAAAAGAAGTCGTGATCGGCAGATTATTTGTTCCCCAAAACATGAGAAAGATGGACGAATCTGAGTGGAACTCAAACAAAGTACTAAAAATACGACTTATATGAAAACTTGGCTGTCATTTACACACTTCTATTAGTTTAAAAATTATAATAGTGGTTTTAAAAGCACTGTTAAATTTGATAAGTTATAGCCACAGTAAACAGTATTCACCGATGTTCCTAATCGGAATTCCGAAAATGTGACGTACATACAATAAAAATATTTACAGAATGTTAGTTATCTATGTTGATATGATTAACAACGTGGTATTTTCCTTAGGATTTCTCGCACAGCCACAAAGATGACAACTCCACTTCTTAGGACATTGGATCTCTCCTACAGCAAACTTTTAATGAAGTCTTTGAGTATTATTCATTCCTAACACGCTGTTTTAGTTGGCATTCTTCTTCTTCTTCTTAGTCTTTTCCCTTTTTCTTTCTTCTTTTATTGTTCCGCTCTCATTTCTTCTTAGAAAACAGAAATACCAGCAATTCGTTCACTGCACTTTATATTATGTACTTATTTTTAATTCAATTTTATACGTGAAGTAGCTTTGGGTTATATAATATTATTAAACAAGTGATGCATGCATAATATAATTTTTACTGTAGACGATGTTTGAGTTATATAGTCTATTTAATCGAATGATGGATGCAGAATAGATTTTTTACTGTAGAGGATGTTTGAATTACATGATGTATTTAATCGAATGATGGATGCAGAATAGATTTTTTACTGTAGAGGATGTTTGAATTACATGATGTATTTAATCGAATGATGGATGCAGAATAGATTTTTTACTGTAGAGGATGTTTGAATTACATGATGTATTTAATCGAATGGTGGATGCAGAATAGATTTTTACCATAGAGGATGTTTGAATTAAGTGATGTATTTAATTAATCGACTGATGCTTGCAGAATAAAATATTTACTGAAGAGGATGTTTCAGCTATGTTGTGTATTAATCTGGTAGTGCATGCAGTGTATTAATCGAAACTTTTATCCAGAAGTGTTTTAAACTAAAGATTTTTGAGTTACACGGTGTATTCATTGGGTGGTGCACGAGCTTTAGTGTTTTGCTTCAGCATGATAGGTAAATAAAATATATGTAAGTTAGATAATTCACATACGACATATAACAAATTAAGTTCTTATTATTTAACATATATACAAAAATACATTAAAGGTTCATAATAACAATTAACAGGTGTAATACAACACAATTACACTATTATCTTATTACAAACATATCACGCGTTGAAAGCTTATATTCTTTTATTTACGAATGTTTCATGTTTTCTGAATGAATTAGCATATGTAATGAATAATTTGGTAATATAATATGCGTGATACATAGATAGATATAATTAATACTAAGTTGATATCTCTTCTGCGTATAATAAAAAAAATTAAGCATTATGAAAAGTGTTACTTTTGCCCTGTTTGAACACTTAATATCGTAGAATCTTGAAAGAGGCATTTTCTTCAAGCCATTCATTTATTTATTCCATCATATGGTGGTCACAATTAAAGCCTCAACGGTATATATTTATCAATTTACTAAAGAGAACAGATTAACTATTTCAGTCTAAAAGTCTATAACTAGATAACTATATGTATATATATATATATCATTCTATAAGTATACCTTTCTCCACTGGTACCATTTACTGCGCATGACACAAGGTTTTAGTGTCTTACATTCAAAATTTTATTATACTACTTTTTGTTTATGTTATACCAATTAGAATAGCATACAATATTAGCTAATAATCCATATTTTTATAATATACAAGTTTTATGTTCTTAATCATACAAGGAAATATATAAAAAAAATCCTGAATTTCCACTATTGCGACGCACGTGACACATTTTGTCTTAGCATGTCATCATCCATATTTTATCTATCACCCCTCGAAAATGTACGAAACTAAACGTAAAATACTCTCTATAAAATCATTATTGCTCAAACAGACCATAATTTTTATAGCCTTCAATTGTGTTTGGTTACAGAGCTATCAAATAGAAAATCAGACCTCTTCTGCCACACCCACCTGTCACATCCTCTCTTCCACAATTCATTGATAGTTCTCTCTTACGTTTCATTATACATTACCTATAACCAATAGGATGTCAATGTTTTCATCTATCAAATGGCGTATTCTATAACGTATTGTATTGTGTTCTGAACAGATAACCGTATATTTTACTCAGAGTACCATCATCGTTCCTGGAGCAAAGTTCACGACTGGCTTGGATGCATTTGTAACGGCTTTTGTCCTATAGTTAGAAAGTCAGGAAAAATTTTAGAAGTGAAGTTGTCTACTTTTTGCATCTTATTAGTCTACATTCTTTGGTGTATTACTTAATGAAATAAAAATTGTTAAGTGCTTTACTATAATCACTAAAAAAATCAGGCTTAACTCTTTTCGACAATCGAGGGCAAGAAAAAGAAGATTGGGTAAGTACTTTATTTCTTGTTTTTCATATTTATCTTTTATTTATTATTATAAAAGTAGCTAAAATTAAAAGTACGAATCTTTTAAAGTTATTTAAGACGAGATTACGCAAAATAAGTAATAATAATAATATAATTAAAATGGTTCACGAGGCATGCACCCGAGCAGTTCGTGGGTAATGTAATTCGATAGCGTAACGTGAGCTGCACGTTCCCTGAGTGATTTACAACTTATAATGGCGTGGTTAGCAGTCAGACACGGTTCAAAGGGCAGTAAAACAATAAAATCTAATTATAAATAGATGTATAATGTTACGAACTAAGAGCTACTTAGAATAAACGAATGTAATTTCAGGTTACAATGTGAAGTCATTCTAGAAAGAAAAGAAGGGTACTTTAGGTTTATTTCGATTTTTGTTTTGGTGGTTACGAGGTCGGTCGAATTTACCGATCTCGTTTTGAGATGGGGTAGAGAAAATAACACAAACACTATAAGGATTTAGTGAAAAAAAAGGTTTGAAATGCATTTAGGAGG
>NW_013665770.1:853419-872313 GCF_000517525.1 Limulus polyphemus
ATTTTTTAGATAACGTAAAAGTATTTTTAATTTTAACATGAAAAATTACTTTGCACACGGACTATTCAAAACAAATACTCAATATATTCATGGACAAAACTTTATTTTATTTTATTAGAAATACTTCACTAAGAAATATGACTTTTTGTATGTGAAAGACTTATAATATTAACTGAAAGACTGCCAAATTTCGTGAAGATATATCCAATATATAGAGAGTTATAAGTATTAACTTTATGTCAACTTTAAACAAGTACAGAAGTTCATGTGACTCGGTTACATTGACCAACCCCGTGTCGAAAGATATAAACTATATTTTAATTTTAAACACTTTATATTTCATTTTAAAATGCTTTAATAATTTCGGCGACAACCAGTGGTAATGCTGAAACGCAACAAGCCATATGAGACGCTGAAATGAAAACACTGAGGTTTGATATTGTCTACCAGATACATAAAGATGATTTGATAAATATTGGTTTCAGTGTGCAACAAACATCATTCCAGCAATCACAAGATTTCATCAGTTACTAGTTTTCGTAAACTGAGTAAGATCGATGATAATGGAAAAGAACGAAACGTATCATACAACAGGGAATATGTGTAAAGATCTTTTATAGTCTTCATCAATTTTACTTAACGTCATTTAGCCAACTCTGAAAATAAATTTAAAGCGACTCAGTTAAATTATTTTATCAGGGCTTAATAAATTTAGTATCTATACACTTGCCAGTGTGATATAAAGCTTCAATATAAATAAAACATTCTAAATAATATGTGTGTGTGTGTGCATTTGTGCAAGTAAAATACAATATATTAGTTTGTGTTTTTTAGTAGAAATCTATAACATTTATTTTCTTTGCAAGCCTGTAATGCACTTTCACATGAAGTACATCCCAAGGCTTTTAACCTTTCTCGGAGTCGGCGAAAAGATAACGTTTTTCATACTTTTTCTCTACAAAAACTCTGCTAATGTAGTTCCATTTAGTTCTGATGGAAGACGTGGAATGTACTAATGTGTTACTGACCCATTTCAATGACTAGAGTTTTCTGAGTTTACTCTACAGGATAGTTCGTAGTTCGATTTCTCTAAGATGAATATTGTTTTCTTTAACGTATGTGCATTTTTTACGAGGTTAAAAATGTCGGACCAACCTGTTCAAAACAATTCTGCATAATGGTTTTAAAAACTGCAGATATAGTACACAAACGTTTTATTAGTCTTACTAGAAAACTGAAATAAGACTGAAGATTCAGAAGCATGTGAAAGTTTTAGTTTAGTTCTCTTTCATGCAATGTATAACTTAAATTTTTACTAATGTTTAATGTTAAATTCCTAGAGTGCTCCAAAATAGAATTTATAAGATTATTTATGATTAAGCATATTTTATTTTACGCAGTAACAGTTCAGAAGGTTTCTAAGCTGAGTTTCAGTGTGTCATATACTGTTCAGATTGGATACTGAATTCGTATTGCATAAGATCATACAGTTTTCAATTGTTTTTATAATGAAATGGATAATAATTATATTATTCTTCAATAAACACTTTATGAAAGATTGACGTTTTTGTCCTTTACAAAAAATCCTAAGCTCTTGAATGCCTATTTATTCCAGCTTTGTACCATATGGGCTGTATGGAATCTTAAAGTTTTCATACAAAATGTTTATTTCCCAGTTCAAAGTGTAGAGAATTTCGTCTGGTATTTGTTCTGAAACAGATAACTATTCCCAACCTTTTGAAACATGCCACGTTTTTAAAAGAGTTACGTTTGGAAACTTATCTTTGATAAAATCATTTAATTTGATACGATAAAATGTCCGACCAACTCTTTTTTGTTTTCGACCTTATAATTATTTTACAGTTTGAATTGCCTTATAATAAGAAAATAACTGTAAATGAACCTGTCAAAAATTTTACAGTCAACTTTCATATGTTGAATAGATCAAAATTGAATGGAAAAGAAAAAAAGCGCAATCATAAACAACTTATAACTTAAGAATGAGATAAATAAAATAAGTCGTACATGAAATGATATTTAGGGTAAATTAAAATAATTTCAGGCAATTTTTTCAAAATGTTGATGAAGAATAATCAAAGGAAGCTTCTTTGGAATTTTGACCAACTTGATCTCTATAATAAAAAAAAGATTAGCGTTGAAGTCTGAAAAAGTGTAATTGTAATATGTAAATGTAACTAATTTCAAAGAGGCTTTGGCTTTCCTACCTAGGTTGAAAGCACAAACCGTTTTTATTTACACATATAGAATGTTTATTTCTGTTTTACTGAACAATGCTGTTTTGTAATAGTTGTAATAGTTGATGCTTCCTTCCAAACCATGTAAATATTTCAAAGTCCTTGTGGTAGTTGTGTTTGTTTGCAATTAAGCCCAAAAATATACCATGGGCTATCTGTGGTGTGCTCACCACGGGTAACGAAACCCGGTTTCTAGCGTTGTAAATCCGCAGACATACCGCTGTGTTACTGGGGGGGGGGGATTAAGTGTTGTTGTTGTTTAGCACAAAACTACAGAAAGAGCTATCTGTGCTCTCCCCACCAAGAGTATCGATACCTGGTTTCTAGCAGTATAAGTCCGCAGGCATATCACTGTGCCACTGGGGGGCAGGTTGTTGTTGATCTAAATTATCTATTTGGATGATATCTTCGAACTCTAGAGATAATGCGTCAGCAATGTCAGTCCCTATTACCACATAAACTTATCCAACCTTATTTTGTACAATTTTTATTAGCTTACGGATCTGAGGGTCAATGTTAGACGACCACCATGTTTTAGTTTTATTTAAAAATCTAACTTAAAGTTACTAGTGGCTGGGATGTCTACGTCATCTATAAATATTTTATGTACAGCCCCAAAATATAAACTAGAATGTCATATGAAACGGTATCATCATCGCAAAATCTGTAAGATCTAGAAAACAAACAAAGCATAAGCACAACATTAACAGAATAAAATTACTTCAAATGATAAGAATAATTATTACTGATATATTAAGTCAAATTAGTATTTTTTCATAAATATAGCTATGATTGTATACTTTTCGAATTTTGTTTTGTCATAAAATTCAAATTTTCTGAAATATATATAGTAATACGAAATATTTCAAACCATGTTTTCGTAGTTCAATAATTCTGATCACTGTTCAGATGAAGCTATAATTTGATTTAACCTTTCAGTAAACGTCCTTGACATATCTTAGTCCATGTTTCTATTTATTTATTCTGTCAGCTAGATAAATAAGTGATGGTTGAAAATTAACTTGAAACTCAAATAAATATAGCTATTGCATAGCCTTCAGTTGATTAATTTCTGAGCTCATTAATTACAAATAATGATTAGACTATGGGTAATTTATGACCGTAAAGAGGCATGATACTCATTTTTATTGGAGGCAGAGTCCTTAACTTCTCTACTGGATTGTAGCATGTAGAATCAGTGGAGACATAACCAAATTATCTCTCTAAGAAAACCCATGCACTCTTAGGAGTCTTCTTTTTTTATCGTTCCATTTCTGATTAGTTACCTAACTTTCAGCTACTGTTCCGTGAAGTACCTCTTCTTTTTTAAGAAGTTTTATTTTCTTAAATGTTTTAATGCATAATATTAATAGATGTTTCTTTAAGGTTCGTATAATAATACACAGCTCCCAAGATAACGGCTGTGTTTATTCTCCCTTTCTTGCTGTTTTGCATATCTCTCGAGGTCATAACATAAACCATAGGTTATATTTAAGTTATTTAATGTTTAATAAGCATCAGTCTTATCCTTTCCTTCTCTGTTGCTAAAAACAAATGCTTTAAAAATGGCATATGTTACCCATATCAAAAAGTATTATTTGTTTGTCCAATTTCGCACAAAACTACTCAAGGGTATTTGCTCTAACTGTCCCTAATTTTCAACTGATAAACTAGTAAATACTACCCACCACGAACTATTGGGCTTCTTTTCACCAACGAATAGTGGGATTGATTATCATATTATAACGAAAGAGCGAGCATGTTCGGTGATGAGTCTCGATCCCACTATTCGCAGGTTGCGAGACAAGAGCCCTAACTGTCAGGGTATGAGGTTATGTCTTTATGTAATTTACGTAAAAAGTTCTGTGATTACGAATTACTTAAAATAGATTCATATTACTTTTGTGAAAAAATAAAGACAGTATAGTAGGTTTTTAGTATAGTCTAATCCCTTAGTCTTAATCATGTTTATTATTTCGTCTTTATCCTCCTTAGCTATTTTAGAACGGTTAGGCTGCATTAAAAGTCCATATACCACGCTATCATAAAATGTCACTATTAACAACCCAAACTTATTGCTATTATTTATTTCATAATTCTAATAAATGTCTTTAAAGTTTCATCTGCAAGCAAACTTCGCTTCTTTTAAACCATTATTTTCTACTTATGTTCTTGAGAAGAGGACTCTTTAAACCACACATACATTTACTTTCTAAAGTATTTTCACTTATTTACATGCTATTGTTTATCATTGACTGCAAATGTTACACCTCTTTCCATTGAATTAATCTCGATGTTTATCAATATTTGCAACATTCATCGTGATATTGTTTTTTCAGCTTATACTTTTGATATTTTCAAAAGTAATGACGAAGACGACTCATAAAGCGAGATTAAAGTATCTCCAAAAAAAGAAAAGAACTTGGATTGCATATGTGATAGCGTTAAAAACAAGTTTCTTAAGAATTTATACTCTAATTGAATATTACCATATAAAAATAATATGACAGTTTTTTAATTTATAACCAACTGTATTATGCATGTATACAATACCTTTATTTTACTATAAGGTTCAAAATTTCTATGAATAAGTTTTAGTTTGACTTTGTAATAGTACATTTATTTGAAATGTTACTTTTGATATTTAGTTAACCTTTTAATATATATTCTGTTACTGAGTAACGGTGTATCAGTATTTTATTTCAACCTTGTTATGTAAGAGTAATACAAGTATTTTTTCTCTTTTACCTCCGTTGGGCCTTGAATTTAAACTGTTTATTTATCAACTGCACAGGTTTGTGTTTCATAATCCATTTTGTTATCCTTATATATCATTCATACAACTTGTTGCAAACACTAAAAATAGAAACCTTGAGATGGTCCCCCATATATTCTATTAATTCTAACGTAAAGTTTATTTTATTATGTGATACGAGCGAGTTTGATCCCCTCCTCTTTGCTAAGATTACATTTCAGATGTCTATCACATCAGTATACATTTTAGTATTCTCACTCTGAAGCTTTTGCCAGTGCTGTGTTTTCTGTATGCTAAGTAAGTGACGTCCTTTGATAAAAGCTAAAATCACACCAAAAGTTTAAAGATTTTGCTGTGTTGCGCTTTTTCTCTAAGTGTTAAAATATAAATAACCTTTTATTATTCATATGTATACAGTATATGCAAACTGGAAAGTATTTTTCTCATCTTTATACTGTTTGCTAACGAATATTGGGTAATAAATTAATAATACTTAATTAGCAGAAAACTGTTTTTAATACCCTTGCACAATTTGCTGAGCAGCTCCATTCGATTGTTTTAATTTTGTCGTCACGTGTTACTAGAAAAGGTATCTTTATTTTCATCTCTATGTTACTGTTTTAACATATTGGAAAATGAAGCCACGACAAAGTAGTAGGTACAATAGTGATTATTAACATCTAATTGCAATAATATCGGTTTGTTATTACATTATTGTAACATGTAACCAACACAGCCAAGTTACAATAGTAGGCACAGCAGTGGTTATTATATTCTAATTGGAACATGCATAAAAGGTATATTGCATTTGGGACATTGTTACAACTGGTAATTAATCTCAGTGTGCTAACGTTTTATTTGGGACTTTGTTACAAGTAACAGTTCACCTCCGTGTGCAATTTACTTTCATTCACGAACAATGTAAATTAAAATATCAAAAACTACAAGATAATCTCAGTCAGATAATAATAATGTTTAAATGAAATTACTAACAAGTCATATAAAGAAGTACCGACCAGAAAAGCATGTATAAACAAGAAACAAAAGAATTATAGCCAAAAAATAATATTTGCGTGTAAATATCAACAATCGACGAAACAAAGAAAAAAAAAAAGACTCTCAAACGAAAAACCATGTTTATATATAAGTTTAACAACGAGTAAGAAAATAATTTTTGCAAATAATAATAATGTTTGATGACCCCAGTGGCTCTGCTATAAATCAGCAGACTTGCGACGCTAAAAATCGACTTTCGATACCCGTTGTGGGCAGAACATTGCTAACCCATTGTGTAGCTTCGTGCTTATCAACAATTCACCAACCAACCCATTAAGTTTAAATAATTATACATTCTTTCCAAATCTTACTAAATGTCAAATGCAAATATAACTCTTACTGACACAATAGTTAGGCGTCTCACCCGGCTAATATGAAGTGTTGAACATATTAAACTTTTTATTAAGCCTCGAAAAATATATGTATGAAAGTATTTATGCACTTAAAACGAAAACCAAATAAATATACGTCACACGTTTTTAATTTGTTAACATGACTGAAAGAATATATATTTCAGCTCAGTCGGAAAATACTTTTGATACTTTAGCTACAAAAAAAAATATTGCGATGGTTTAATACACTGTCATTTTCAAAATATATTATACGTTCCTTGTTTTGAAGGATAAGCAATAAGTGAATTCGGCTCGTTTCAGCATTAGTTTTTCAGTACTTGCATCTAATGACAGTGTTTGTTTATGAGATACGTATTTGGCATAAACGAAAAGATCAGGTTTCTAGGCAAATGTCCCGATCATGATTAGATAAATTCTACATTTCTTTACTAATCGTAAGTAAAGACCCACTGTTTTAAAATTATGTAGTAATAGACACACACCTGGAGAAAATCGATGAAGGAAATATTTGAAATGAATTGAACTATATATTTAATATAATTAAATTATTTGTATATGAATGTATCTAGGTTTGTTCGTTTGTAGTTAAACACAAAGCTACACAATGGACAATCTGTGTTGTCCTACCACTGGTATCGAAACTCAGTTGTTTTGGGGGGATATTTTTACACATATGGATCACTAATGTAGTCTTGTAGCTATTGTAATTTATACAGCAATTCTCCAGTATTATGACATAATACAAGTTTATGCCGCAGTCCTTATTTATTACGACACAGTGCAGATTCGTGCTGCAATCCTTTGGACGTAGTGTAAGTACGCCAAGTTTCAAAAATATAACACTCCCTTATACGAAAAAAAGTGTAATGTATGCATACAAGTTATTTGTGTTATTTATAATTTTACCTGGTGATGTGTGAAATCATCCACATACATTCCAAAAGCATCGTTTAAGATATCCTACATGGACGTAAAGCTTTTTCCCTTTATTTTGTAACTTTTTGGAAGTTTGTAAAGTCTCTGTATGAAATGTTTATTCTTTTTTAACTGACCCCCTTTACATGTTGCTTGAATGTGTACACAATATGTAAATTGCGGAGTTCCACAAAGTACAAGACAGTTGTAGCTCATTAATCACTGATTTGACGCAGAAGTAAAGCTTTGGAGTTAATACAGTTTTATCAGTCTCTCTGGACTTCTAATGTTACAAAAACCTAAACAAAATTAATATAACACATTCGTTGTGTAATAAATCTTATCTTCCTTCCCTCTAAAATGTAACGTCTTTTTCATCTAAGAGTTTGTGTTTAACAAAAAACGCCCAAATTATCACAATATCCGAATAATCTATTAGCAATCTATCCATCATTCTGGACAAAAGAAAATAAAAAAACACTCTCTAATATTTAACATTATTAAAACAGTTTGGAAATAAATATTATTAATGTATGTGTGTGTGTGTGTGTTTTCTTATAGTAAAGCCACAATGAGGGGAATTGAACGCCTAATTTTAACGTTGTAAATCCGAAGACTTACCACTGTCCCACGGGGGACATATATCGTTAAAGAAAATAGAAAACACCATCGAAAATTTAACATTATTGAAACAGTGTAGAAATAAATATTTTCTCAAACACAGAAAACGACGAATCATTTCTCTTACTGTTCTTAACATTAAAGATTCTGTGCTAGCAGTTCTGAAAACCTTAAACGATTGCTAATTAAGGTAATAATGTATATTTATATATATCTAGCTATGAAACTGTTGCAGCTGTAGCATCCTTTTCCATTGATAAATAATATCAGTTTGTCACCGTTTTCTCGTTTTGCTTTTTCACCATAAGACAATTAAACTATAATGAACCACGTGATGAAAAATCGCTTTCATCTCGACGAAGATTTTCTTACACCACCTTAAAACCAGATATCCCTCAACATTCCTGAAAGTATTACATCCACGTTTTTTCACAGTTTAAACATAGTATGAAATTATTGGAACGATTATTTGTTTGTTAGTAATTAAGCCCAAAGCTACACAATGGGCTATCTGTGCTCTGACCATCTTGGGTATCGAAACCCGAATTAAAGCGTTGTAAATCTGCAGACATACCGCTGTGCCAGTGGGGGGGGGGGCTGGAACGCTTAACATTGAGTGCATAAACATTCTTACAAAATGCTAGCTTGCGCGTTGGAGCTCTATCGAAAGCAGAAGACAGTTTATTAAATAAACCACCCACCTAATACCGACTTTTCGTTGCTGCTCACATACAGACGTATTAGTGAAAACTCAAGTACATGATGGTCTTTATAAAAATATTTAGGAAATATAACTACATTATAATTAAACACTTTTAGTAATTTAATGTCGGGCGTTTACGAATTCTTTTCTATAAACTTTATTTCTAAAAACTGGGAGAAGAATCTATAAAAAGCGCGTCTTTCTCATCCATCACTCTGTTCTAAAGGAGTTCAGGTAGCGTAGTGTACACACTGGAGCTTAAACATGTTTTATTGAAGAGAAACAGCCAATGCCCAGTGAAAATTGTTTAATTCCTCAACGTTTCACCTTGCGGCTCTATCAACAGGTAAGACACCCTACAGAACACAAGCAACAGTCTGGATGTTATTCGAAAGCTAAGACAAGTATATCATTTTACTGTTGAATAAATGTTAATCCAAAGACTAGATAAAAAACTAAACTGGACTTCAATGATTAAGTTTAATGCTTACGCAAAGCTGAAAAAAATAGTTGTCCAAAATCCAAACCTAATAAAAACTCGGGATTGGATAATTAGCTATCCAAAACGTATTCGACTCATCCTAAACTCCGAGTGAAATAAGCGATTATCAAAATGATACTTCTAACACTGAAAAATACTTGGCTAATTGTGAATATAAAATTTACTGCCATATTGTTCTAGGGTTTCTAAATAAATACATTACAAAATATTTAACCTAATTAAATAAGTAGTTACTCTAAAACTAGTTTTGAAATATGTCAGCTCAAAACTGGGTAAGCAGTTATCGAAAATAAAGTATATTATTGGCTCAACAAATATTTATTCAGGAGATAAACCTACTAGTGGTCCGAGACTGTACAAGTATTTATTCAAAAAAGTGTAATATTTGTCACGAGTTGAGTGAATTGTTGTCTAGGTGATAAACTAATAATTTCTCTCAACTAGAATCAGAAATTTTCATTTATCATTCATGTACCTACGAGTACAATGGCACGACTTGATGTACAGCAGCTAATATGCCTTTATGAGAATAATCTGTAACTATAGTGATTCTGGCTTTGACCCAGAGATTATAATACTATACTTTTATATGATTTTTAAATGCATTTAGTGTGGTGTTGTGAAATCAGAGTATTGCACTAAGTTTCTAAATATTTTATATATTGAAAAAAAATCACCATTAATGTAGAGAATGTCCTATAGAAATAAAAAAACCACCTCAACATGAAACTTCTTACACCACCTTAAAACCAAATATCGTTCTTTTCTCTGAAAAAAAATTACATTCCACTTTCAAACCCTCATGATTAATTTTAAAAACCTCACATTCTCCATTGCAAACTACAATGCATACTTTGAAAGCCACGTACTTAATTTTGATATCTTCGTTTTCATCCTTCAAAAACAAACAAAAAAACACCTAACACACAGCGAAAAATCCCGTAACCCAGCTTTATTTTCTATTAACTTTTTTGAACAAAAAAAAACGTTCAGGAACTTATTTAGAGCAGATGATACGGATGCTCTTAACAAATCATTCAAAACCAAGACTTTGATCGTAATTTTATATTTCTTAAGTTAAAAGCTCGTAAAAAACTGCCCAAACTCTTGTTTTTCGGCTCAAGTTTGACTAATCTTGCAATATCGGCGTGACAGATCTCTTCTTATTGTAAAATGGGAAGTACAACGAAAAACATAAAAAAGAGTAATGGAAAAGTCAATAGCTAAATTGGCTCCTTCGTCTATCAATTTCTTATTTTGTTAGTTCGAAAAATCATTTTCAGAATGATTCCTGAAATATCAAGAAAACCTCCTCCATTCACTCCCTAATTACAATATTATGTAAATTGACAGTAAAATTGATGTCGTTCTTAAACGGAAGACAATCGTTTTTTTATCGACTTTGTGTCGACAGGATTTCAAGCTGAAGCCAGCCCAAAAATAGTCAATATCTTACCAAGAGAATAGATTGTTTTTATTTCTATGCAAACATAATGATCCTAGTAACCACACCCTGTAGTTTGAAGAGCTTTATAGTAACGTTTTAAAAGTTACGGTTTAAACGCCAATAACTGGCGAATTATTAGATATCAATATAATTATTAGATATCAATATGAATTATTAGATATCAATATTGATATCTAATAATTCATATTGATATCTAATAATTCACAATTGATATCTAATAATTCATATTGATATCTAATAATTCACATTGATATCTAACAATTCATATTGATATCTAATAATTCACATTGATATCTAACAATTCATATTGATATCTAATAATTCATATTGATATCTAATAATTCATATTGATATCTAATCAATTCATATTGATATCTAATAATTCATATTGATATCTAATAATTCATTGAATTGTTAGATTTCAATATGAATTATAAGATATCAATATGAATTATTAAATATCAATATGAATTATTAGATATCAATATGAATTATTAGATATCAATGTGAATTATTAGATATCAATATGAATTATTAGATATCAATATGAATTGTTAGATTTCAATATGAATTATTAGATATCAATATGAATTGTTAGATTTCAATATGAATTATTAGATATCAATATGAATTATTAAATATCAATATGAATTATTAGATATCAATATGAATTATTAAATATCAATATGAATTATTAGATATCAATATGAATTGCTAGATATCGATGTGAATTATTAGATATCAATATGAATTGTTAGATATCAATGTGAATTATTAAATATCAATATGAATTGTTAGATATCAATGTGAATTATTAGATGTCAATATGCCAAAATTACGTAAACTGCAGATGTTTCTTCCCACATTTCTTTTGATTTTTCCATTTCGGATTCAAAATCAGAGGCTTGTAAAAATAGCATTTCAGATATACCTTTTGTCTCCCACAAGTTACTGCCAGTAATACCAGTATTACATATATATGAATGGCGTTTCAGAGAATATTTTGTCTCTCATCATCCAACCTAACTGGCGAGTTCTGGCACTTAACGAAAGGCCGTTTGGGCATTGTGTGACGTGTAGAAGACAGAAAATAGCCTTGAAATGATATTTTTACACGACTCTGATTTTGAATCCAAAACGATCAAATTGAGAGGAATGTGGAAAAAGAAATATCTACAATTTGCATGATTTTTATTTCCGATCTAAGGTTTATTAATTTGTTTGCTGTTAAGCACAATGGGCTGTCTGTGATGTGTCAACGCTGGTATCAAAATTCGGTTTTTAGCGTTATAAACCCTCAGAATTACCGTTGAGCCACAAAGGTGGGGCTTTTTAGGTTTATAGTAATATTGTTTGTGTACTTCTTGTGACCGAGTTTCTTGTTTTGTATTTTTGCTTATGACCTTTCGTAATCTCCACCACATACCCCAGCTCTTTCTGTAACTTTTGATAATGAAAAATTATAACGTTGTCAGCCATATTAAACAGACACGGATGTATTCAGTTAATTAGAAATAACTATATACACTCTTTCTCGATGTATGTGTATTTCAAGCACTATATTCACATGACCAGCCTGTCTATACGTCATCCTTCTTTGTCGACTGCACTTTTTTCGTGTTTTTGGCTCGTAACTATACGTCATATTAAAAAACATATCATTTTCAGCTCTTGTCAATTCCTTTATTATAAGGTAATGCAAACATCTTTTTCGAGAAATCATTTCATATATTCATGTAAACATGATTTAGCTTCGTGGTAACTAGTGGTTAGCATCAGTTGCAGTTTTGGTGTTATTAAATGGTAGTATCTCGTAATTTAACATTCATAACGATGTTAGTGTTTTTCCAACCACCACAGCTAAACTAGGCTGTACATAGATGTACCCTACAAGCAGTCGCGTTCACAGCTGAAATTCAGTCCATAGTTCCTATGGATTTCTTGTAATGTAAGAAGATTAAAGTCTGTGAGCTTTCATTCAAGCAACACATTGAAAATATAAGGAACAGTAGATATAACATGAAAGACTCTACATACAATGAAAGGTAATTCACAATACACAATAAATGGAAATCAGTATAACTAAGATTAAAATTATTTATTTTAATAAAAAGTAATTATTTACTTTATAGGTTTACGTAAGAAGTGTAGTTATGGATCTCACATATACTTGTTATTTTGATGATTTTTTTTTTACAACGTTATACACAATCAGAGGTAACAAAACCAAGAATCATGTTTAATCACAAAAAGCAGTTGAAATGATACAATTCACTTTCTTTATGATGACTTCTTCATAAGTCCGTAATGCTTAATAAAATATCTAATAATTGCCATTCAACAGTACATTATTAGTCATTGCTAGAAAATAAGCAAAATGTGCAACGGAATAAAACTGCACATGAACATAAACTACAACCGAAAATAATTTGTAGTATAGCGAAATAGCCCCTTAAGAATCGTCAGAAAAACATTGCTCATGTAAATAAAAACTGTCCGGAGTTTAAGTTGGTGTAATATATATTATTATTACAGTAACATTTACTAAGTTTCAATTGGATTTTAAAACATTAGAAGAAACAAATCAGTTTGCACGTACAATTGGGTTCAGTAATTTTCATGTGAAATACATTTGCCAATGTGTTTGTTTGCAAGTAAGCACAAAGCTACACAATGGGCTATCTGTGCTCTGCCCAACACGGGTATCGAAACCCGGTTTCTTGCGTTGTAAGTTCGTTGCCATTGGGGGGGGGGGTTACCGAAGTGCCAGAACATACATCAGCTATATAAAATGGTTTTTGTTTCAGTTTCTGAAACGTTTACGCGAAATATTTTTAAAGTTGAAAACCGAAATTTCAGATATTACAATTAATCTATGTCTCCAACTGAAGGACTTTCACGTGATCTACATGCCATTCATAATTTTTTTTTTAATGAATGACACTAATAAGAAAATAATATCTCGAGCCTTCTCATGATTAATATTTTCGGATTTTAAAATATTCACATTATCATACTATGTGAGTCAGTCTAAAGGAAAAAATTCTATATGCACAATGTTCTATTTTGAAGGAGAACCTTGGTATCATGTTGCCTTTAAAATTATAGTAAAAACAAAAACAAAAAACATTTCTTTGTTAGATGTATTATTCAATTCAAAGCCAGCAATGTAGATAATAACGGAGATAATGATAAGTGAGTGTCCGCAAGCTAATTTGAAAACCTATTCTGAAGAATAGCCCTAGTTTCCTGATTTAAAGGATAATGTAACAGCTACTGTAAACGATTATTCGAAAATTCTAAAGATCCTAGATAATTCTGAAAACATGTTTGAAATTTTCAACATTTAAGTTTTCCTTACTGTTAGACAAGAATATATTCTTATGTTACAAGTAAACAATAGAAAATATGTAACTAATAATAATCACTCTGAATAAATTGATAAATTTCGCCGCGAAACACAGGGAAAAGTAAAGTGTCAGATTTAATTTACATTTAGTTACATTCTATCTTTAATTTTGTGCTTTTGCTATACGCCCCCCCCCCCATTGGCACAGTGGTATGTCTACGGACTTACAACGCTAAAAAACGTGTTTCGATACCCGTGGTGGGCAGAGCACAGCTAGCCCATGGTGTAGCTTGGTGCTTAACTTCAAACAAACAAGCTTTTACTATGAATTTGTTTGTCGGTTTCAACCATAATTATTAGAATCGTCGAAGAGGCTTAGCGCTATCTGTTTTGTTTTGTTTGTTTATTTTTCTTTCCGACTGATAAATAAACCACAGTGAATCTAAACTTGGCCAATATACATTGTTCTTAACATGTAGTTGCTCAGCCGACTGATTATAATGAATATATCCTGGAACTGGACGAGATTTTGATTTATGAACCATTTGAACGTACATAGCAAGGATAGATAGGTTTAGACAGTCAGGCATATGCACGGTAAAGAGATAGTTCAAAGTTGATGTCATTAGCATAACGAAGTAAGAAGACTTTTCTTCTCCTGACGGGTTCTAAATGCAACCAATTTGAAGTGCGAGACTCGTAAAAATAATAACCTTCAGGGGTATTTCAATAAAGTATGAAAACAACCCAGTATATAGTTAACTAGTTTACCAAAAAAAAGAAAAAGAAACGTGTTCATTTCATGCACATAGATAGGAAGAAAATATAATATGTGGGTATATATATATATACTCATTCTCATTAATAATTGTGACCTTATAATAGTACATTAATGACACGGGAAGTATGAAAAACCCTTCGCGCGCCCTCTAATGTTCTGAGGAATATATACAACTATATATAACCAAATCACTCACAAGTTCCACATACGGAAACAAGTAACAAAATACTGCAATCCTTAAACTCTTCTGTTTTTTCTCTTCGTTATTATCTTCTTTTACCGGTTTCGTGCTTTCAAAAGTTACTCTTCAGGATATATTTTTGCAAATAATCTATGATAAAAACGTTCAAACACTTTTCAACTAAGCTTAAATAACCCGAACTAAATACACATTTTTTCAAAAGTCAAATCATAAAATAAAATCCTTATATAAATAAATGCATTCAAGTGTACTCAAAAAAATAAATTATGTAAGGCTTCTCAAATAAATTTCTATCTTTTATGTTCCTTTATAATTTTTCTCTTGAATAAAACTGTATTTGAATTATATTTTCACCTGTTATTATAAAAAAGCAGTTTATTTCCAAAATCTTTAAAAATTTATTAATATAAATTACTTACCTTAATGTCTTTTTCGTGATTCCTAATAACAGTATGTACTGTTGCACAATCCCAACTTACCTTAATCATTTGATGTTACTTCTGCCCTCTTACCTTTCTCTGTTTATAGTGGCGCCAAAAATTTATAAAATATTTGTGAAAAAAATTAATATTTTCAATTTTATATTACATGCCTAAAATGGGAAGCACGTGAAAATACGGTTATTCCAGAATTTAAAATCTGCTCAAAATACATTCATTAAAATATTTGGTGTATATATTGAACTTTTTGCAGTAAATCTAACACGGAATCTATAAAATTCATCCTCAACTTTAAATTATGTTTCACCAACATAGCATTCATTACAGTTAACACTTTTAGGGTTACAATTAAATACATTATTGATGAGAAACGTTTTTGTTTTCATTTTTCGTTACCATTTCTGTTATTTTAATATAACCTAATTTACATAAACCACAATTCTTTCTTTCACAACTAAAATATTTAAAATCTTCCCCAGGAAAACATCTTTTTTTTTAAACATATTCAGTTAGATATATAAACTTATGAGCTGTTTTCTTGATAAAATGATTTTATCATCTTTGAAAACATATTTAAGTGTTTTATTTAATTGTTTTAATTATGTATTCAGAAATTAAATATCAAGATATATAGATCATTACAAAAGGCATAATCTTCTCTTTAGATTTTTCTATTCTCCATAGCAAAATACTTTTATAAAAAAGTTATTCTTAGCAAATTCAAAACTTCATAACATAACATTTTCCGGATAGTGACAATGAACTAAAAACTATTTTATCTCTAGTAATTTATTAACTCTTATTTGTTCTTCAGAATCTAAACGATATAATCTATTTGCAAAAGCTACTGGAATATCTAGTTTTATGCGATTGGGATGATTAATTCTCTCGGGTCATAGTAATAGTAAGGTACAGAAAGAAGATCTTAAATGTTTATTTATAGGTTAAAACGTTAATAAGTTCAGGCGATTTCTCGCGATATTACGCAAGTCCGCCTCCTTTTAAAGGCAGGACAGGAGAAAATTGATAAATTAGTTCCAGCAGTGAAGGATATTGTCAGCAAAACTCTGATTATTTATTGGAATACTCTAATGATCGCACTGATTAAATAATGTCAAGTAAATTCCATAGAATTCTTTCGTAAGTTCGACAGTTACTGGTGAGAATCGTGAGGGACAAAAAATTCTGTAATAAATATATTTTGATTGGCTTTGGTTTCGATGGAGGAAATAAACGATTACGGGTTTCAGCAAATGTAAAAGCTAATTGGAAACGAATCTATTGAAAACAGTTCAAGAAATGTAAGCTTCTAATCTAAAGGGTGACCTATGAGAGACTTAGTCTTGAACAAATATGTTTGTATTATTTTTATTTTTTTATATTTTCAGTTGAAATGAAGTAAAGCTTAGAAAATCGTATTGAAATGGAAACAGCGTTTTAAAATGTTTGTGTGTGTGTGACTTTAGCACTTTAGTATGTTTAAAACTAACAAGAAGTAAGTAAATATTTAAACAGAGATGTTGCAACTGTAATTTAACCCTCAACCTTGATCTTGAACTATCAGAATAATTTACTGGTTCATGCGTCCCCCGGTGGGAAAACTGTAATTTTATGGACTTACAACGCTAAGATCCGGGATTCGGTACCCCCTGGTGCAGAGTAGATAGTCCATCGTGGCTTTGCTCTAACACAAACAAACAAATACTTTTTTATGCAGCATACACTTGTTGTACTTTTTAGTAAGCAACTACGATAGTCTGGACTAGTTTTGATAAGATCAATACATTAACAATCATAGAACGTTAAATACTTATGTTTTCAAAAATACTAGTTACTAAGAATTGCGCTTTCGTTTACATACACTGAACGGGTGTGGCTAATTGGTTAGCGTGCCGGAATGTGAATCCAGGGGTCTACGATCCGCGTCTCTTTGCCGAAAAAATCATGCTCCGCATCTTCGGATTATAGCAGTGACAGTCAAATCCCAATATTCGATTAAAGTAGTTCCTAGTCTGTCAGCTCAAAATTAGGGAAAGCTAGCGAAAATAGCCCCTCTGTATCTTTGCGCGAATAGCTGAAACAAACAAGCATTTACAGTTCAAACGCAGAAAGCTGGCGAAAAATTACAAAACAATAGGCCTAAAATTTGTGATAGAAATCATATAGACGAATATTTACATATAAATATAAGGCCTGTATCTGTTTATATTAATAAAAATATATACATATATAGACATCTAAATATATTTCATCTTATCCTCTATAAGAATGCTCCAGTGGTTTGGCGATATGCCTGAGAACTTATAACTATAAAAAATAAGTTTCGATACCCACGGTTGGCAAATTACAAATAGCCCATTGTGCAGCTTTGTGTTTAACAACCAACAAAGAAAAACATTTATAATGGTTATAAAAAGCAAGATTAATCCTGTCTACTTCAGGAGTTCCACACGGAATGGTTCCTGAATGAAATCTTGTCATATGTTTCATATCAACCTCGAGAAGAGCTCCTGTCCTGCCTTTAAAAGGAGACGGACCTTAGGAGGCCTAAACTTGTTAATGTTTTAACCTAAAAATAAACATTTAAGATCTTCTTTCTGTACCATACTATTACTACGTCCCGAGAGAATAAATTCCGACTGTTATATTTAAACAAGTATTAATCTTTATCAACATTAATTTAAAAAGAGGTCGAAACATAAACTTGTCAACAGTCAGACAAGATTATACTTTTTAGAAATAAAAGTAGAACTTACAATAAGGGAATAATGAGTGTAGCAAGAACAAAATACACTAATAAGAAATTTATTAGTGTTTCATTCCACTGTCAACTCCATCACAGTACTCCACACTGTTGGAGTTACATCTATCTGTTTTATAAGCATCATTGTAACAGAATAGTAATGTATGGATTTGTTTATGTAAAAAGTCGATTACAGATGGCGGTGTATGCAAGCATTTTATCTTTACTCTTCTATGTATTTCTCTGAAACTCATCAAGATTTGTTTACTTGTAAATCGTCGGCTTCATCCCTGAACTTTACCATTACTCTCTTCCAACAGTGACTTCCAGGACTTTTATACATTTCTAACTGATGCCTATTTAGACGTTCTCTTTCTTCTCATTGGTCCATCGAACCTTAATAACCGCTAAATAGTCCATGTGGCTTGCCAGCCTGTTTCTTTATTGTTTGATGCGAACGCGTGATGTCGCAACGTTAGACTGGATAAAAGCATTTGGTCTGACATGGGAAAGTGTATAGGTTCTATAACGTTATTATAAAATCTATGTGTGTTATTTACATATTCTGGTGTTTGTCTTCTTATTCACTTATTACACAACCAACTCACCTACCTACTAAATTATGAACTTTTGACTATTTGCGAATGATTTTATTCATTTTTTACTAGTTGCATTTGCGAATGATTTTATTCATTTTTTACTAGTTGCATTTGCGAATGATTTTATTCATTTTTTACTAGTTGCATTGCCA
>NW_013665770.1:873139-879831 GCF_000517525.1 Limulus polyphemus
TTTATTCATTTTTTACTAGTTGCATTGCCAAATGATTTTATTCATTTTTTACTAGTTGCATTGCCAAATGATTTTATTCATTTTTTACTAGTTGCATTGCCAAATGATTTTATTCATTTTTTACTAGTTGAATTGCCAAATGAAATCCAGCAACAATGCAGCGGTAACCTGTGAGTGTATTACCGCATAATGTTTATATCGGTGATAATTTTGGTAAATTGTTAATATCCATGATTAACATACTCCACACTATCATACTTTGTATATCAAACAACTATTTCATTTGTTTTAGTTTTTCTTTCCACAGACGTCACTGGGAACATCTATTGCAGTGCTGTCAACTCTTAAATATTACAACATTAACTCACCTATCTAACCAAAAAAGTTCGAGGCTTGTTATTACTATATAAGTGAAGTATTTTTTTATGTAGAGCCCTTGAACAATTCTAAGTTTCTTTAAAACATTATCATTATATCTTTTCCTAATAATTTGAACTAATGAGACATTATCTGAAAATCGTGATATCAAAATGAAAATACTAATTAATTACATATAAACACCAAATGCTTAACAAACTGCACAGATCTTTTAAATATAATTATCAATAAGAGATAATATCCTCAAAACCTTATTAACATTATTTGATTAGTTGGTTCAAGTTCTAAATGGTAATAATGGAAAACGCGCCAGCCCTTCAAACAAGACATAGCATTGAATCCTAACCACCACCTCTATAGAAGTGGTTGTTCTCATGTTTGTCTTCCATAAAGATGGTAGCAGATTGGAAGCCGAAACATAGGTTCTAATTAGGACACACAGTAGTGTGTCATGGCCAAAACAACCTGCAGAACACACTGTGTGTTATTAACAGAAGTGATAGTTTAACGATACTACACTTTCTGTATCTCGGACTGTGGTAATCCAAACTATCACATATTTTCAGTGAATGTGCTATACTGAACCCTTACTTCACATACTAAATTTCAAGACAATGCATTAAGAAATACATGAGATATAACATCTCCAATTTTGATTGAATTTCTTCCTTTTTTTTCTTCGCATGGAAAGTACAGAAACTTCATTTGATAGAAAAACATACCTAACTTTTACGGATTTGTTTTTAAATTTTGACACACTGATAAGTCTTTGCAACCTTCAATTAAGTGTCAAATTTGTTATAATTATAAACCACATGTGCAAAGATATTCAACAAAACCACTCAAATTTGACCAAACCTTTTACGCATGCCTACTCAAAAACTCACGGGAGGTATCAGTCTAACATTTTTACTACAGCTTCACCTAAAAGTAAAAGTTCAGAGTTTTTAGTTTTTGTTATTCGGGTTAAAGACGGCTGATTTAGAGCAGCAAAAACATAGGGTGAAAGCACGTGCAGATACATAAGTATTGGCTAGGCCAAACAAACTAGATTAGATATTTTAAAGAATCTGGTTGGTTCTGTAAAGTATAGGTGTGTTTCGAATAATAGGGTTATGATCCTAAAGCTAATGTTGGTTACTATCGTGTGTCACTTTCTTACTTGCTGTGGTTTGTTGGTGTGTATTGACTAAAAGTCATGATATCTAATCAAAAACATTTTAGATGTGAAGAAAAGGATTAAGTGTGCGATTTAAAGGAAAGAAATCAAAATTGGCAGCCAAACATGATCCACCATCATGCCCCAAGTTGAAGAAAATACGCGGCCTAGCTAACTAATGAATGAATATTTGCTGTAAAATTATTATCACTGCTATAAGTGTAGCTACCAGTTTGGCCGCCAATTTTGATTTCTTTCCTTTAAGTCGCACACTTAATCTTTTTATGGCCGCACCTTTTTTTTCGCACCAAAGGCGTTTTTGATTAGATTATATTTTACATGAGTATTGATAAACAGTCAGTGTTAATAATATTACATGCATGTATGAGTATTGATAAACAGTCAGTGTTAATAATATTACATGCGTGTATGAGTATTGATAAACAGTGTTAATAATATTACATGCGTGTATGAGTATTGCTAAACAGTGTTAATAATATTACATGCGTGTATGAGTATTGATAAACAGTGTTAATAATATTACATGCGTGCATGAGTATTGATAAACAGTGTTAATAATATTACATGCGTGCATGAATATTAATAAACAGTGTTAATAAGATTATTTGTTTGTTGGAGTATCGATAAACTGTATTAATAAAATCATACGCGTGTTTGGGTGTGGATAGATAAACTTAAAAAGAAAAGGTCTGGGAATACGTGAGATGAGAGAGATTGTAATTGTCGCGCATTAAAAGGATCCCAAAATAAGTGAATTATGAGCTATTATTTTCTAAAAGCGATCTTAACCTAAACATTTACCGAAGATTTTATGCAATTATTGCTTTATCAAACCAGCTTATAACTTCTCGTTGCCTCTCGCTAGGAAGGCGTGAATTAGAATTAATGAAACAAAGGAAGGCTTTTAGCGATGAGAAAAGTGTGCAACTTTCTATTATTACAAAGCAACGTCTTCTCTGACGTTGTTTTCAACTTTAATAATTCTTATGAAATCGATTTACGATTATTTCGCATCTGTGTCTGAATTCGACACTCAACTCTTTGACAATTAAGTCTTTTGGAGTTTTACTGATATTCGTTTTGCTGCTTCCCTTTATATTTTTTACTGTTTTTATCTCGATTTTTTACACAAATTCCGAGCTTCAATGAAATATAAGATTTGTGTGTATACTGTGTATTCTGTATAGTTCAAATGTCATTTGCTATCTTCATTCATAAACGTGGCCAAAGAGAATCAATACCTTAGTTAATTCCCTATTTCTCCATTACCATTTTAGCGGTGATATTAAGATTAGATAAAATGCAATCACCGTAAAATGTTCTAACGAGAAAAATTAACAAACTTACAGAGAAAATGTCTTTAAACATCATCAGAGTCAGATCATCAATGCTTTACAGCCATGCTCGTGCAACATCCTGATATGAGAGCTAAGAATTCTACCGGAAGTCTGTCTGATCAACTTTGCTACTTCCGTTGTTCATTTACATAGTGCGGACATCCGAAAACGGAACCACCCTCACAGCAAGCGGAAACATCTAAAAAAAATTAGAGGACAAAAGAAAGAGAATAACTCCAGTTCAATACATTTGTAAAGTTAATAAAACTTGACATTGACAGGTAGGTTGCACGTGCACATTCTAATAATAAAGTCAATATTGCCTGGTCATTTCAAATTTAGGGCTACGGTACGCAGTGCAGTTTTCAGTAAATGTTCACTTGTTTGTTTTTAGAATTAAAGACAGTAGCTTTTCGAGACAATAGTGTCATCACACTACGTGTACGTTTTAAGGATAATAATACAATAGATGTTCTATTATTATTAGTCTTGAACTCTGTGATTCGATTGATAATAAGAATATAAAATGCTTCTGTAAAACTACTAAGTATGTAAACTTAGTTATATATATATATTAATGTGTTCGATATAGCTTAAATAACTAATTGCGGATACATATTTTCTTATTACTTTTCTTGTCCACATTATGTGATCTATAGAGTGTCCGAAAGGTTTGGAACCATAGGTGGTTTGAAGCTTTTCTTAATTCTAGACACGAGACTGATCATTACGCTGTGAAAGCATGAGAAGGTCGAGTTAATTCTGCTATCAATCCAAACTTATTTCGTATTACAAGGGCAGCATGTGGAACACATTCTGTAAACTTTGTTGAAGTGCCTATGGTTCCAGACTTTTCGGACACCCTATACATTAAAAGTACTTCAAATTTAGTGTAATGCTTTTACTGTTATGAATTTCAATTTTAGAAACATAATTATCTGATGAATAACAAACAATGCAGTCGGTTGGAAACTGAATAAGCCTATTATATTTTTGATATATCTTAGTCAATAGCATACCAGGAGTTGTGGAATCTTTCACTGACTGCTCTATATTTAGGTATTCGCAAATTAAACTTACGATATTGAATAATTCTGAAATCAGCGTTATTTAAACTACAGTGTGTTGATAACGTTTTGAGATGTCACAATACAATTTCAACATTGTGCGTTTTATTGAAAGTACAATGATGGTACTTTCCTCTTTTAAAAAAGTTGGTTTTTCACTCAATAAGGTAGGCCACTTGACTATCAAACATGGCGAAATGTATATACCTTATTTTCCTCGTTAGATTTTAGCGTTGTAAGTCCATAAAATTATCGTTGTCCCACCGGAGGACACCTCGTTAGAAATATTATACAAAACATGGTATACAGAATTTCTTATAAAACTAACAGGAACCTAATTTTTTCAAACACTGAAACAGACTAAGCAAAGCCTCAGAAGGCTTCAGGTAAAATAATTACAATATTTTTCATCATCAAAGACAACTTCAAACAGGGACATTTTTATCAATACAAAACGGCGTTAAACGCGTGGAATTTCCTAAAATAACGTCTTACAACTCAACAAAAACATTGTGTTTCTGCACCTTCAGACATTCTATCATATCGCTATAAAAATGTAGCAGTATAAGCGATGAGTTTTTTTGTTTGCTTTTGAATGTCGCGCAAAGTTACACGAGGGTTATCTGCGCTAGCCGTCCCTAATTTAGCAGTGTAGGACTAGAGGGAAGGCAACTAGTCATCACCACCCACCGCCAACTCTTGGGCTACTCTTTTACCAACGAATAGTGGGATTGACCGTCACATTATGACGCCCCCACGGCTGAATGGGCGAGCATGTTCGGTTGGACGGGGATTCTAACCTGCGACCCTCAGATTACGAGTCGAGTGCCCTAACCACCTGACCATGCCAGGACAATAAGCGATGAGAATGACCTTTATAAGATTACATTTTTACCATACTCTATATTTTCCCGCATGAAACATCGTAGAGGATGTTTCATTCTTGTTCTATTAATTCCTGCAAGCATTTAAAGCTTTCTAACATGCGTGCTAGGCCTTTACGTTCGCACATGATGTGGTACGTCACTTTCTAATGTAATTAAAGTGCTGAGCAGAAGCTTTAGATTTAAACGGCTCGTACTGCATGACGTATTAACATCGAACTTTAGTAGCGCTAACCAAAACAGTTTTAACGTTTACACTCTATGCAGCTTAATCATTTAAACAAAGGCAGAATAAACACTTTGCTGTTTCAATTAACAACATATATTTGTTCAACTAATAACCTAAGATACCATAAACATGTTATATCTAAACAACGTTATGTTCAAAGAATAACCACCTGATAATAAAGTAAATACTTACATCGATAACGGACCCGCCATGGTCAAGTGGTTAGAGCGCTTGACTCGCAAGATGATTAGCTGCCTTTTCTCTAGTCTTTCACTGTTAAATTAGGGACGACTATCGCAGGTAGAATATTTAAAGATTTAAACTAAACGCGAATACCTTCCTGGTGGTTTAAAGAAAGTTCATTGTTCCTATGTAGTTTCTTTTAATGTCTGTATGAGTTATACATGAAGATTTTGAGTTCTATGATTAAACAGAAGTAATCTGAGTTTCTTCTCTGTTATAGAACTGAAGTATTTTTAAAGCGTTATATAACACTGTCCACGTTAAAACGCCTGCAGTATATCACTGAAGTATTTTTAAAACGTTTAGGTAACACTGTCCACGTTAAAACGCTTGCAGTACATCACTGAAGTATTTTTAAAGTGTTTGGGTAACAATTTCCACGTTAAAACACTTGCAGTACATCACTGAAGAAGTTTTTAAAGCGTTTAGGTAACAAAGTCCAAATTAAAACTCTAGCAGTACATCACTGAAGTATTTTTAAAGCGTTTAGGTAACAATGTCCACATTAAAACGCTAGCAGTACATCAACTTTTATAGTTTTCTCAAATGATCCTTAATACAGCTAAGGATTAGTATGAATGTTTAGTTTAGAAATTCCGTCGTAGCGTAAGACAAACATTGTGAACAGTTATGTGCTGAAATTATACATAATTGTCGCTTCCAATTACTTAATACAGTGCAGAAACTCTGAACCATAAGGAAATGATATATCTATAAAACATCTCGTCTAAAAATAAACATCCCTATTGTAACGAATTTGTTATTATATATTTATTTTAATATCGACGTTGTTTAGATTTAGTTTATATTCAAAACACTGCATAGCTTGTAGTGTTAGATATGTATTGCGAAACTCCCGCCTATTCTCCAAAGTTGTAGAAGATTCTCGAGAGTAAGAATCAACAATATATGTGTAAACGCTTAAATTTGTATTGTTACATAAAACTAAAATTTCTAGAACGCCTCCACACGGCTATAAATATAACCAACTCGACGCGCCAAAGAGAGTATCTATTATTAGTTCGCTATAGTCAGTGTGCTATAAACTTCGGAAGCTATAACTGTGATTGTTATAACGCTTACCAATCGGAAAACTTTTGACATTTGACCAGGAATCTTTACAAAGTTCGAACATTACAAATCGTTAATACTTTTACGAAAACATTACCTAACGTTATCGGTGGAAACTCAATCTCTAATAGGCGTGTGAACAGTAAAGACTCCAGAACTAGCTAGCTCCCTATTAAGTGAATTGTACCTACGTTAACTCGTAATTAACTCGCTCATCAAGAACCCTCCATAAGATATCAAAGAACTTCCAGACTAGAAAGAAGACTTTATATTCCTTGTAAGTTTGTGAAACTTTTGTTTATA
>NW_013665770.1:880803-897078 GCF_000517525.1 Limulus polyphemus
GAAATAGTTTAAACCTCATAACATTATACATATTTATTATTTTTATTATATTGACCTTTCACCTGTGTCTCAATGTACAGTTTTTGTTATATATCTGATAATTAGGGAGTTAACGCTGCAAAGGTCTGCCTTTAGTTGATGCTTAAAATAATATTTCTTGAATCCTCAATATCTGGCTCTGACTCGAGTGGTTCACTCTTTTCAGCTTGAAATTAATCTTACCTAGTCGTGTGGACCTTTTTTCTTGTTAATAACGTAAAAATGACCTAAACAGACACATTTTATATGTCCTCTCTGTCCAAATCTACATTCTATAGTATTTCATTCCTACCTCTGGTGTTCATAATAATCTTAAAATGAATATCCGTTATCGACGTTGCAAAAAACTCGAATTTTCTTTGTATCCCCTACATATCAGTTTACTCTTATAAGATTTGTACGTCATATTTTAAAGGAATAACGGTCTGGTACTTTGGATATTATTAGTTCTTCTAATAATCCTGCTACGACTATATCCAGAAAAGATTATGAATGGTATTTTCTTTACACCAACCTTAGTGACACAGCTTAAGTCTGACGACTTATAACGCTAAAAACTGGGTTTCAATATCCGTGATGGGCATAGCACAGATAACTCATTGTGTAACTTTGTGCTTAACAACAAACAAACGTATCTTCTTTGTAGTCAATTTTTCAGTGTGTCCAACGGTGTGAATGAGTTAATCACGTCTCGAACTCTGGTCTATTTTTTGTTATTCAATCAATTTGTAATCAATATTCTAAAGTAATTAGTCAAAAATTATTCTAAAACGATCTTCTTAATTTTCTAATTTCTTAATGCTACAATATTTCTGAATGAAGTGAAGGGTATAAAACAAATTAAATATACATTGTAATTGAAGTCTTCCTATAAATATTCTATAATATCATATAGAATCAGGAATGCAGAAAAACGAAATACACACAAATAAATAACATCACTTATCTAGTCACGTGGGCCTTTTTGTTGTTGGTGGTGGTGGTGCTGTTTATAATAAAAAAATATGTCCTAAACAGACTCATTTTATGTGTCCCCTTCGTCCAGACCTATATTCTCTAGTGTTACATTCCTCCCAATGGTGTTCAATTCTTGCCAAGTTAGTGCTCGAAGAAAACTCTTTTGATATCACCTGGGACCTGCAGCACTACGTGACGAGAGACTTGCCTAAGTTCGACTTCAAAGTTTCTTAAGCTAGATGGATTAAACTTGTTACTTCAAATATAAAGTGTCATGAAAATGTATAAAAAGTCTGTTCCATTTGTATTTTTTTGCCATTCATGTAACTTGTATCTCTTGGATTAAATTTGCTGATTTTCTTAGACTAATGTTGAAAGAGTAGAATTACTGGCTAAATGTCTGGCTGTACATTTGTATGATATTTATTTATTAATTACAAATATACTTAATTAATTAAGATATGTGAACAAATAATTAGTTAAAATTCGAATTCGTGTAAAGTAATGTATGTTTTATTTCTAAATAATAAATAGTAATTAGATCATGCATTACGAAGACAAGTTAGACCACATTCAATAAATTTTGCACAGAGCTACAAGCTTGTAAATATTTTCAATTGAACTTTATGTGTCTGGATTCATCTTCATATTTGTCACTGATTCTAGGAATTGCTTCAAGAAATGTGTCATTAAGTGATTAAAATAAGTTATATTTATCAATCCTATCTACATTTTCTAGTTATTTTGTTCAGCACTTACAGTGATCTGCTGTTTATTTAAAAGTTGTGTTCAGTATTTACGGTCATCCTCTATTTGTTCATAACGTTTGTTCAGTATTTTTAGTCATCCTCTGTTTATTTGTAACGTTTGTTCAGTATTTACAGTGATCATCTGTTTATTCATAATGTTTGTTCAGTATTTTTAGTCATCCTTTATTTGTTCATAACGTTTATTCAGTGTTTACAGTCATCCACTGTTTATTTTTAACGTTTATTCAGTATTTACAGTCATCCACTGTTTATTTTTAACGTTTATTCAGTATTTACAGTCATCCACTGTCTATTTTTAACGTTTATTCAGTATTTACAGTGATCCATTGTTTATTTTTAACGGTTATTCAGTATTTACAGTCATCCACTGTTTATTTTTAACGTTTATTCAATATTTCTAGTCATCCATTGTTTATTTTTAACGTTTGTTTAAAATTTGCAGTCATCCATTATTTATGTTTGTCTGTTGTATCGCTTTTAACTTGACACTTAAAATACTGGTTCTTCATCTCCTATAGAAATGTAAACCATAAACATTAAAAACGTTTAGCATAACAATATTAATAGTCTGGAAAATATAACTGCAAACTATATTACTTATGCACCAGACAAATAAATTGTTAAAACATAGGGTTAGAACTTTTACATTCGTTTCCACATCTACTATTGCCTTCCTCAGAGGCCAACCACGTGTTTTAAGATGTCGCAGTTTGGTTACGACGGCTGGAATGCAACTTGTTGTAGGTGTCTATCTTTCTGGATGGTCGTGATGCTCCAAGTTGATCCAGAATCTATTGTTTTTCAATGCCATTAAGCAAAAGAAAAAATCTCCATTCTGGAAATTTTAAATTCTCATCTCAACAAATCTTTATGATCTGAGTGTATGAATATTTTTGCGTCGTAGGGGGTCTGTTACCTACCCTCCACAGAAGCGATTCATTTTCGATGGCACAACTTAAAAAACGTCAAACAAAAAAGGGTAGTTCCCCCACATTTTTATATTGGCTGTGCATGTCACATGGCTTGTTGATTTACATGTTCAAAATTGTTTTAACATAACTTACTTAACCTCTGTATGTTAAATATTTATTTGTTTGGTGCGTCAATAACGTAGTAAATTTGAAAGCGACTTGTTTTGATTTAAGTAGTAATATTACAACATACAATATACGGTTGCGGTAAGTTTTCATAATCAGTAGTATAGTGAGTTATAGGAAGATAGAGGAACTTTTTAAACAAGAAGGTGGTAGTCTTGGGTGTGCTCGATTCAACGTCAAGAAAGTGCAGAACTTTGCAAAGCAATAAATTAACCCAGAACAGTGTTTAGGACTTCCGAGTGTTTCAACAAGTAGCTGGTGTAAAGAAAACAGTGACGTCATTAAGATGGCAAAGAAAACGTACCAATGCAACACATGCTTAAAATAATTTTGCTACAATGAAGAATGTATTTCTCACACATTATTTCTCCCGTTTTTGTCTGCATCGATCAAATAATCATCATTCTTGCCACTCACAAATCAAATATCATCGCTGAAAATAATCCTTGAACTGTTTCATCATCACTCTGCTTAGCATCATCGTCAAACTCGTGTTCGAACACAAAGTAAGAAGGAACAATTCCCCACCACCGTGTTAGAAATGCTAACATTCTGTTCCAGTTCACTTAATTCGTCCACAGGAAAAGAACATCCAGAATATATACTGAACAAACGAATCGAGTATATTCCATCAACGAATATTCAAAAGCATAATTATTCGATTAAGCCGCGTAGAACTTAATCTACAGTTTATGTGAATATAAGATCATGATAAGTACATACGTAGACAACACACAGATGGGTTAGTTGGTACTATCGTACTTACAGTTGTAAGGAAATTGAGTTTACCTTTGCCATGTGTTCATTGTTAACGATCTAGAGATCCTGTGTTCGCATTACCTCCTACACAATAAAAATGTTATTTCTGGCATCATTAGAAGTATATTAGACGTGTGCGACCAAACCATTCTACAGTTCGTGGTTTCGGCATATAGGTATATTTACACTTCCAAACATTAGGTTCTCTACAATTTGTACATCTAGGTTTAATAAAACAAAAGGTCTTTGCGGTTACACTTTCTATTTTTCGCACACACAGAAACAGAAAAAAAAAGTTCAGAAAATGTGAGTTGACAAACTTCGATTCATTCTCTGATAAAGTTGAATTTCTTTTTCGATAAATAAAGCTGAAGCACTAAATTTAGAAGAATTTAAACTTTCCTCTTATATATATTAACATTTAGTCAGCAACTGAAGATTTTAAACCTATCTTCTACCCTACTGTATGAATGTAGACTGAAGAATTGAATCTTCTCTCAGTATACTGGTGATAACGGAATGATTTAAACCTCCCTTCTACCATACTGTATGAATGTGGACTGGAGAATTGAATCTTCTCTCAGTATACTGGTGATAACGGAATGATTCAAACCTCCCTTCTACCATACTGTATGAATGTGGACTGGAGAATTGAATCTTCTCTCAGTATACTGGTGATAACGGAATGATTTAAACCTCCCTTCTACCCTACTGTATGAATATAGATTGAAGAATTTAAACACCATTCTTACTCCAGTGTATTGGTAGTAACTGAGAATTGTAATTATTTCAACAGAGCTAAATCTTCCAAAATTTAAATATTATCATTTATGGCCCGATTCATGGAAGCTGGGTTTGATTTCCCTTTGAAACAAATTTAAATAAATCCACGGCCATATTTTTAATTACATATACATATAGGAAGTTTGGAAGTCATGCCAACTAGCTTAATAACATTTGTATCACCCCGTGGGTCAACGTTAACTTTGCGGACTTACAACATTAAAACCCGGAGTTCAATTCGTCGAGGTAGTCATGGTGTAATTAGTCCATTATGTAGTTTTGCGCTAAATCAAACAAACCAAATTAAAATTTATTACTGTTTGTTTGTTTGTTTTTAATTATGCACAAAGCTACACAAGGGCTATCTGTGCTCTGCCCACCACGGGTATCGAAACTCGGTTTCTAGCGTTGTAAGTCCGCAGACATACCGCTGTGCCACTGGGGGCATTTATTACTGAAACTATTGAAACTCCTCTCAGTCCCGTGTCATATTGCGTGCTATGCATTTCCTTTGGTCTAATTTAATCTGATAGTCACTGTAACATATTTCTGAAACATAAGTAAACACTTTTTCTAACAAAGTTTCCGGACACTTTGTATAGTGAAAATTTATGGACACTTTATATAAAAACAGCAAAGCAAATAGGGCCGTTTACATAATTTTTTCTGAACTCTAAGAGTCAATTATAATTCATCTTGTCAAGCAATTTGGTAAAGCATCCCAGCGGCTCATCAGTAAGTCTGCGGGCTTAACATATTTGTGCTTAACAGGAAATAAACTCTGGTAAAGTATGATATATTTCCATCTAGGTTCAATCAAAATTTCAACCTAACTTCATAGTTCTCAAGAAATGTAAGTTCATACAATGATGTGGTCTTTACTGTACTAGTTTCTCAGTTTTGTATTATGTTTTTTATCGACTTGTACATTACTTGTGCGGTGGTTAATTAGGGACGAGTCACGCGCACTTGTTGAAGTTAAATATTTATATATTTTACAGTTTTTGTTTTTGAATAATGTGTACTAGGATATCTTCCAAAATCTGGATTTTTGTCCTAGGTTTATTGTAAGTAGATCGCACTGTTAAAAAAGAAATATTCTCACAGAGTTGAATGACGATATAGTTACAACAAACCTATACTTTCACATATCAGTCATAACTCACTGTCTCTAAAAAGTAGTTTTAAGCAGAAGTTTCTAAAATACCCGTGATTCACGATCAGTAGAAACATTTCACGGTACTCTAATGAATTCGACTTTGGACCTTGTAATGTCAATCTTCATAACGATATTTTAAAGTAAAAAAAAAACACAGTTAAAAGACTGTGTTAGTCTAAGTTGTCGGGTTGTTTTTAAAAAAATAAAACATTCGAAACCATTCAGGAAGCACACGTGACAAACATGTTGACGAAGAATGATGTAGGAATCATTGAGTCAATTCCTTAGGTTTCTGATGTGTGTCAATCTGAACTGACACACATAGACGTGCACAGTTTTCAAAATGTCTCCTTCTCCAACAAGAAGTTCCATTTTCAGTTACTTAAGCTTTTGAGGTGATTTAATCTGTCTGACAAACTTTGCGACCAATCAGTGATGTTGATAAGCGATTTTTTATGTTGAATAAAAACGAACATTAAAAATTATGACGACTCCTTTTCCCTGACCTAAGAAAAAACTATCAGCGACCACATAGGAAATTGCTTAGAGTGGAAACACAACTATAGATGTCATAATTGTTTCTTTTTGTTTGCTCTAGTGTTATATTTGTTACTTACATTTGATATAGTGCAAGAAGATTTAAGACTTGAGTTCAATTGTGGTTAGTTAACAGTTCAATAAGATGATAAAATAGAACCTAATTTTTGTTTGTCTGTGATTGTTTGTATAAAACTCAATATACTGTGTTCATTCATACAAAAAAAAACAATATAATATTGTTGGAGAAAAGCATATTTTGAATGTTGGCTACAACCGAGTTCATTAAAAACTGTGTATAAAAAAACTTGATCACAAGTACCTAACAGCGGCTTTTAATATTTAAAATGAAGTAATAAAAATAATATACGGTATCTCCTCAGAAGTACTGGTTTCAATTTACAATGTAGTGTTCCATTGTGTGAACAGTAAAACAAATATTGTCTGGGGAGCTGATAATCGATATTCTGTACCTTGACTTATTGTATTGATTTACAATGTAGTGTTCCATTGTGTGAACAGTAAAACAAATACTGTCTGGGGAGCTGATAATCGATATTCTGTACCTTGACTTATTGTATTGATTTACAATGTAGTGTTCCATTGTGTGAACAGTAAAACAAATACTGTCTGGGGAGCTGATAATCGATATTCTGTACCTTGACTTATTGTATTGATTTACAATGTAGTGTTCCATTGTGTGAACAGTAAAACAAATACTGTCTGGGGAGCTGATAATCGATATTCTGTACCTTGACTTATTGTATTGAAAGATTAATTCGGTAATCTAGACGAAGTCGGTCTTATCTAGACATCAAAACTGTGTCAAGTCTTCCCTATGGGTGAAATAAGCCAAACAATATTCATGTTGGTTATTATTTAAACAACCAGTTAAATTGTGGGACTAACATTCATGAAAAGTGATCACTTAACCTATAATGTTCAAATCTTTACAGCAATTATGAAAATAAACCAAACAAATAACGTTATTTTACAGAATAATCTGTAACTTTTATTGTTTATACGTGAGACATTCAGGAAGAAAACGAAATTTCTTACCCGTACGCGAGCTGTGAGTAAGTTGTGGGAGAAACACAATCGAGTGAATGGGTATGATCCGGCTTCTGCTAAAACATGTTGTTCTGCTGTCTTATAATGTGAAGCCCGTTCATTATAATTCGTGTAACTGCTTCAACTGAGAAGTTCGGAAACATTACTTACCCATCTTGTATATAGTCATGGAGAGCAGCTGTATACAATTGGATTCTTAATACTCCATAAAGAAAATGTTTGGGTGCCTCACGAACTCTCCGATGACCATCGTTTCCAACGTGTGAACGTTGCTTCGTCTCTTCTGACACGTAATGCGCGTGAACCATTTTTGAACAGAATTGTCACCGGTGATGAAAAATGGATTCTCTATGCGAATATTAAACGCCAAAAACAATGGCTCAATCCTAGACAAAAACCACTTCCGACCCCAAAACCTGGACTCTATCCGCAGAAAGTGATGCTTTGCATTTGGTGGGACATCAAAGGAGTTATTCATTTCGAACTCCTCAATACACAGCGTACTGTCAATGCAGAGATCTATAGCCAGGAACTAGAACGTTTTAATCAAGCCCTTCATCAGAAACGCCCTTCACTCGTCAATCGGAAAGGTACTCTTCTCCACGACCATCCACGTCCACATGTGGCACGTTTGACGCAACACAATATTATGGAGTTGGGTTGGGAAGTTTTACCCCACCCACCATATTATCCAGATATGGCACCATCAGATTATTATTTTCTTTTTTTTTTGTTCGCTGCAGCACCATCTTAACGGGAAAACGTATGCAAATGTGTAAGGTGTTAAAGAGGACATTGACATGTTTTTTTGCTTCAAAGCCAAGTGATTTCTTTAATCAGGGCGTTAACAACCTGATTGTAAGATGGAAAAGCATCACCGATAATAATGGAGACTATTTCATTTAATAAATGTTTTGTTTTGATATACAAGTCGTTCGGGTTGTTTCATCCAAAAAAAGCGGCATTACTTTCTTGACGACCTAATAGTAGCAGTAGCAAGAAGAAAAATAAAAAAAAATTACGCGATACTGTCCAACATTTAGCTCTTGAGTGGATAAGTTAATTACTTTTTTTTAACATGAGGGTTAAAGCAATTTATATTTTTTAGTGTTGGGCTTGAAGAGGCTTACTTCAGGTAGCTGTTGATTATCACTTTGTCCAGAAAACAATCTGTATATGAGGTATTAAGGTATTCAGTATAGTTGCTCGATCTCTTCTTGTAGTTATTCGTGTAGTTATAATGTAGTTATTCGTGTAGTTATTCGAGTCGTTATAATGTTTTGTAATGTCGGGAAAGGTCAGATACAGTGTTACTCTAGTAACAGGCTGCACTATCAATGTAGTAATGGTACTTGTGTGGTTAATATCATTCCCATAGCAGACCATGGATAGTGATTGGTAATATAGCTTGGACGTTGTGGGTTTGAGCATACGAGTTTCCATCTACATTAAGATATCCTCAATGATATGTGGATGATATTAGTGCAGTACATACTCTTTACGATTATACCTTTTGTACATTTAAGTTTTTTGGTAACTGTTGATGGTGATATATATATTTATTGTTCTATGACACCAGTGTTCTTTGTTGAATTATCAAACAAACACAACTTGAATACATCACAATACATGGTTTACTCTGGACTATCTGGTATAACGCAGGTAGACCTTATTAAAGAGACAACGTATGAAGAAGTATAAAATCGTACAACGATGGCAATACACCATCAACACAAAGTGTTTAAGGACATGGAACACATAATGAGGAACTAAATGAAAACAATTAATTTAACTTGATATAAGTTTTAGACCTATTACGTCTCAAACCTTAACTGTAATTAAATTTGTGGTAGACAGTGATCATGGCAATATTAGTAGCAGAAATAAACTGTATTAAAAGGAAAGTGAAATATAGTGCATGATAAAAACATTATTGAAATAAGTATCCCTAGCCTATATATTTCTCAAGCAGTGCAACGCCCACCCAACTACTCCAACCAAACTTAAAATGCAATAAATCCGACAAGTAATTTAGAGTTGAAGTTTTTTTTTAAATCTGATTTATTTCTTTAAATAAACTGTTTGCAAGCTCTATGAATCTCTTCAGTATTTAATTCATTAAATTTCAATCCACAAGACCTAAATATAGTATTGTTCAGAAACAAGTGTTATGGGTTATTCAGAACACCTTTCTTTTATAGATTATGAGGCACAACACTAGAGGAAAATAAAAAACAAAAAACTGGAAATCGAAATGACCTTTCCTTGTCTGTTTCACTGTATGTATTCACTTAAAGTACGATGTTGTGATCTAAATAACGTACAGTGTAAATGACTGAGATAAAATGCTCCATTGTATAAAGCTTCCTGACGAATATTATTAAATATTTCAGCAATGTAGTAATTGCTTTTTATTATTGCCAAACCATCAGTATATCAGTTATAACTCATAACTTGGAACAAGTATTTACAAGCCTACACTTGTAATGATACTAAAAACAACATCAGGTGAACAAGTGCATACAAAGGGATGCAAGCGTTTCGCCATACATTATTTTATAAAAACATCATTAACAGAGCTCAGCTATTTTCTTGGAGGTAATCGTTTAATGTTCTTTCTTTGATAAGCCCACAAATAACGGCCTTATAATAGTAAACATTACTAATCCATGTTGGAAATATTATCATTATTTTACTTAAAGGAAGAAGAACTTTGAATCAAACTGTCTTCATGCAAAATAGTGCTCCATCTCGTATTGCTCACACTGGTATAAGACATATAATAGAGTTATAAGATTCAGCAGCTGTATACGTTCAACTACTGTCATATTATCCAAATTTTCAACCAATGAATAACAGCTAGGAAACTTCAATATTCATCTTTATTTGCTCGTCAATTACCGATTGATCAACATATTTTCATGAAAGACCAATCTTGTAACGCTTAAGAAATGGCTTGGAACTTAGATTGATTTATTTAATTAACATTATTATAACAAGAATATTATAACATTACAAATTTTATAAAATGTACTCTCCACTTCTGTTACCATATCTAAAAAGTTTAACTACAGTACTATGTAAGGGTGGTTTCAAATATAGCTCTACATAAAAGTGTGGCCTATTTTAACGTCCATAACTCGAACTTTAACCATCAGAAAACTATAAAATTTGATTTATAAAGTATTTGTTTATTGTACTCAAACACAAAACTACGCAATGGGCTATCTACTTTGTGCCCACCACGGATATCCAAACCCAGTTTTTAGCATTCTAAGTCCGCAGACCTGCCGCTGTGTCAATGACCAAATAATTGGAAATATTTTCAATGTTTCTTTAAAAATCTAGCTCTATGAACTTGCAAACAACATACTAAAGGCAACTTTTACTTTTGCACTGAAATTACATAGTAGAATACAATACAGACTAGGTTTATTAGTACATGCTAAAGGAGTGTGAAGAATACACCTAAATTGTGTTTTGAAAACCGATATCAAAGTCTAAATGTAGACTAGTTTTATTAGTACAGGCTAAAGGAGTGTGAAGAATACTGGTGGCTAGTCTTATGTTACATCTAAATTGTGTTTTGAATACCGATATCAAAGTTTAAATGTAGACTAAGTTTATTAGTACAGGCTAAAGGAGTGTGAAGAATACTGGTGGCTAGTCTTATGTTACATCTAAATTGTGTTTTGAATACCGATATCAAAGTTTAAATGTAGACTAGGTTTATTAGTACAGGCTAAAGGAGTGTGAAGAATACTGGTGGCTAGTCTTATGTTACATCTAAATTGTATTTTGAATTCCGATATAAAAGTGTAAATGAACAGCCATAAATTAGATATAAGTAATAACTTGAGCCTAATAACCTGAAGGATAAAACGAAAGAAAGGCACTTATACATTAAGTTTTTATCTTAGAAATATATGAATAAAATCGAACATTAAGCTTCATCATAAACTACAATGATTTTTCATCCTTCGAAAAAACTACTGCAAACTAGTGATAGGAAGGTTCATTTAAAGTAGTATAAATCAAGACTCAAAATCACTGACGAAATGATATATATATATATGTGTGTATGTAATTCATTCTAAGTATATAGAGGGAAAATAGTGAAGTTAATGGTGTATGACGTGTCTAAGTAAAGAAGGTCATTTCCTCTAATGAAGGATAATGTGTATTAGTTCAGTGTTCATAAGGAGGATTGAAGCCATAAGAATAAATTACTCAAAGCTTAGGTGAAAGAAGACCCATCGTGTTTCCTTTTTTACTGTAGTTTAAATGTATTAACTTCATTTAGGAAATTATAATGTGAACTATGGTAATTCTATTTTATATTGTGCTGTATTTTCAAACTCACTTCTGCATTAAGAAGATTACTACATTAGTCTACAAAAATGGCGTCAGTTTTGTTACCTAGATGATCTAGGGTAACAAAAGCGACGCCATGTATTTAACCTGCGGCCAATAAGATATTCACGTTTCCCTTTTATTATTATCTGAAATATTAGCAGAAGGAGCATGCTCACAAAAAGGCTGTTTGGTTATGAAGCGCTATCTGACTCGATTAAAATTTAGATTTAAATTAAATGTTATTTATTTTAACCGGTTTTATAAAATGATTACTCTACGATTTAAGACTATAAAAGGCAGAGAGAGAGAGTATTCATATAGCGAGAATATGATCATGTATAGGATTTAATTTTATCTACCATGTACAAATACGTTTGACATTTCAGTATATTTCTGCCGAGATGAACAAAACCCAAGTGTTAAAACTAGCTGCAAACTGAGTTTTAAAACTAACTCCAAACCATATGTTAAACTAGCTGCAAACTGAGTGTTAAAACTAACTCCAAACCAAGGGTTAAAATTAGCTGCAAACTGAGTGTTAAAACTATCTCCAAACCGTGAGTTAAAACCAGCTCCAAAGCGAGTGTTAAAACCAGCCTCAAAGTCAGTTAACCTTAAACTGTCATTTGAATGAAAGAACACAATAATGTATATTTAAATGAAGTCCACATCGAGATGTACTCAAAAACTTAAAACGTATAAAACGCATTTCGGTAGCATTTTTCATCATCGAGCTAGTAGAGATCATGATTGCTGCTATATTTCAAAACTGCATAGCTCAGTTAATCATTGTAAGAGATTCTCATGCAATATGAGCAAATATGTTTCATGCTATAATCTATACCCTCCGCAAGGTGAAGAAAATCTAGCTTCAAAAGTGGATAGCCTCACACTATTTTTGGCTATGGAATAGTATAATAATATCAAGCAAAAAAGCTTATTTTCATTACCGAGTGTTAAATCATCTGACACTTAAGAAGCTCTTAATGAGTTTGTTGGTGCTTTTAACATTCTTTAAATTAATATCATTATAAGTACATATGTGTATAGTATGTGATAGTATGTTCGAATTAATCGTTAGAACTATGACGGAATGGCTATAGTAATTGTTTAAGATAAAGTTCTAAGTGTGACATTTAGCAATACTATTAAAATGTAAAATAAATTCGATAAAACTGAACAAAAATTATTACAAAGGAAATGAAGGTAACAGTAAGACTATGTTGACCTCACAGTGAATGGATGATTGCTTAGCAACAATAGGTTTTCATGTCCATGATATTAAGTGATGTCATCATTAAACCTGGTAATTAAAAAAATACATTTTCCAGCTAATCTGACATGTCAGTAATATCAGTAGTTGCGATTTGATCCGATGAATACATAATGGTATCCGTTTTATTAAAATTAAAACAATTGATTTTTCCAATGAACAAACTTGTTAGCCTGCGTTTTTACGTTCTTTTGTCGTTTCTACAAAGACAAGATTTTTTTTGTACTACTTAAAAATTCTAATGACGATTTCTTCCATCCTTCCGAAAATATATGACAAAGAAAGTATCGTTGAACGTGAGAAAATGACATTTTAAGAGTAAAGTACAGTCAGTACTCATTACATTATTCAAATTCTGCTCTAATAGCCTCGTGTTTTATCCTCTCTATTAATTATATACATACATATATGTATGTGTGGTGTGTGTGAGAAAGAGAGAGAATATAAATATATCTCATGTGCTATTTTTTATTCACTCTACACTCCTACTGTAACTTGTGAACTGTGCATATCTCTGTATCCTGTAACCAGCGTGCCTTGTATGTACACTTTTGTTATGGATACACGTGCATTCGTGCAATCATTATGTTATACATATATAAAGTATATATGGGTGTACACTTGAAACCTTCAGAATAGCTATATACTCCTAACTGGTATGTTAAATTTGTGCTTGTTTACAGGCAGTATGTTATACACATGAGTACTCCTGTGTTTTATCACTCTTGAAGGAGAAAAGAAGGCTTATAATTGCATCCCTCTAAGTTCTCTTTTCGTTGATGAACTTCATTCTTCTTGTCTGGTGAATTTCTTTTTAAAAGTGTGCATTTTAGTTTTATTTATTTTTCCCCTTCACGGTTGTTTGAAAAAAGTTTTGATGGATGAGCTTTATTCAAGTCGTTGAAAACATTCAAAGCGTTTCTTTATACTGGTGGAAGAGCAAACTGTAATGGAAGTTGCTGAATTTTCTTGATGCGCTGAGATGTCGTGACATCATATAGAATGAACATACCGAATTAATTAGATGTTACTGCTTTTTTTCTGTATTTGTCTTATTTCTACAAAGGCACATAAGACAATAATTTTCAAAATGTTTCAAACCTTTAGTACCGCCTTATAATAAGTGTTTGCTTTATCTGGATTGAAACAATTAATGTTGCCAACTGGTTAGCTTACACTTGATCTACAGTTCAAAAGCAATTCAAAATTATGGATGGCTGTGTCTGAACTGGCCATTCAGCCCATTTTGTCCATAAGGTATCATTGAGGTGAATAAAAACAACAATGAACATATTAACTAAAATTGATGGTATTCATTCTTAACACTAGAATATATATTATGAGATTGTTTATCAATCCTTTTTTTAGTTCAGAGATAATGTTTCGGGCTCTGTGTTGAGTTATTCTTCGGGTCTAAAACACAAGCCTCCCAGTGGCACAGCGGTATGTCTGCGGACTTACAATGCTAGAAACCGGGTTTCGATACCGTGGTGGGCTTTGTGCTTAATTCTAAACAAACTAACTAGCTAAAACACAACAAAACAGAAGATGTATAAGATCTATAGGGAAAACCGTTTGCTAGCTGGATTCACTAATAAAACCTTATTTGAAATACATCGTTATGGGGTTATAATATTTGTAAAATATTTTTTTATTAGATAAGAATTTATGAATTGATAAGTTAATGTGTATATATACTCATGATGCTGGTTCTTCCTAAAACAAGGAATCACTGCATATTCAGAATTAGTTTTATTAATATACGAAACATAAGTAACATAATAATGCATTCCCAGTTGTCAGCAAAACACGACAGTTGAGAGGGACTCAGCAGATTACAACGTCATTACATCATAAACTAATTGAGCGGGATAAATCATTTATTGCTGAAGTAAGCCAAAGCCGTCAGAAATTGACATTAGTTGTGTGGAACTCAATTTAAATGCAGAAAATATTATTTTAGTGATAATCAGAAGTAGATTAAAATGTTGTAGCTGCAGTCCGTCTCGACCTATTTTAATTGGTACACATTTACCTTTTAACCTTTCGAAACTATTCAAATAACATTAGGAAGACTGGCAAGGTGTGGACTTACTTAATTTGAATTATTAAATATCTATATAGGAGAAAGGCAATATTTTCGCAAAGATTAACAGTCTATGTAATTTTGAAAACATTGTTCCATTTCACTTATTCCTCCTTCGTAAATTAACACACATTAAAAACTTTTTATCGTATTTAATTATAATTTATTTCAAGTATTATGAAAAATTTCGTACATTTTTTCAAGAAAAAAAAAGGTTCAAAAAATCATTAGTTACAGTTTTATGCAAGTCTAAAGAGGTTGTCATTGTAGAAAAATGAAAAATCTTAAAATGTGTCTCATTAGTAACATTATTTGAGTATTCATTATCTCATTAGTTGATATTTTGAAATTAGCATATCTGTGTTCTGGGATATAAAAACAATCTTAGCACTGGTTGTTTCATAAACGATCGATATAAAATAACATTTCAGTAAGTCCTTTCTGCAATTTTGTGAGCTCTGGTATTATGCGAACGACCTCTTCGACAGAGAAATACAACAAACAAAGTATTGTTGAAATCCTATTATACATTTTTGTACATTTTTCTTACTGGAAACCCGTATTGAGCCAGTAAAGAATGGTATGGTTTAAATTATTATTAACTATATTGTGATTTAATATCATAGACGAATTAATAACAACTGTGTTTTTGTTTAAATGGGTTATTTATAATGTTATTTAACAGACTATTCAGTGATTTGTCGATAATCGTTATTGTTGAACAAAATCTTAGTGTTAAGTTTCGTAAACTTTGATGCAGATATATATATAAATACAGTGATGACAAGACTTGTTAGTGCTTACTGTTTCTTGAGGCCTCTTTCAGAATTATTTATTTACGTCTCTGAATTTGTTATTATGCTTTCTGACGTAATAAAGAGAGAGAAATTATTAGCGTTTTAAACAAACGAGAAAAGCAGTCTGAAGCTGTTCCAGATTATTGACTAATCTAATTAATAGTAGTAAAATATGTCTCATGTATACTGAATCAATAAATTCTCCATCCCTAGATCCAGTAACAAAAACGAAGTTTCTCTCGTTTCACAGGATTTTTCCCATATGCTACACTTGTAATAAAATCCAATCAAAATGATGGAAGATGCTTCATGAATTCTTTTCTTTCATCTGATTTCATTTATTTCTGATGTGGAAAATTAATCTTTCAAACAAGATTATTTGGATCATTAGGACTGACGTATCTATATCAGCACTGTCTGGAATGCTTGTACTTATTCACTTTATCACCATGGTGAAAAAAGTAGTATCCAGTCGGGTTGTTTCTTCACTCATTCTTGTTTTTGTTTGTTTTTTGAATTTCGCGTAAAGCTACACGAGGTCTATCTGTGCTAGCCGTTCCTAATTTAGCAGTGTAAGACTAGAGGGAAGGC
>NW_013665770.1:897613-918436 GCF_000517525.1 Limulus polyphemus
GCGAGTCGAGCACCCTAACCACCTGGCCATGCCGGGCCTCTGATTCTTAGTGTAAACCATAGTACCATTTTTACCAACGCTAAAGTCCAGGTTAATTATCATTTTTCCAATGGGTACTGATTCCAAAAATCTATCAAAATGAAAAGTTTTGAGTTGGCCATATTTCTGGTTTTTACAAGCATTTAAGTGCGTAATTCCCAAGACTTATTGCAATTTCGTTTTTCTTTACACTTCTAATCATGAAAGGAAAAACAAACACAGACTCCTATTAGATTATACAACGAAAGTCAAAAAGGAAAGACGCACAACGAAAGAAATATGTGATATTGATATTGGTTACGTGTAAAACAGAAATTTTAAAAACTAATTAAATGAGAAAATACTAAATACGAAAAGAAGTGATAAAATGTGGAGATAAATTAACCGACTATCTGGGGCTATCTGGACATGAAGTTTACTGATTTAAATGATATTACTTATTTTTCTACTTTTAATGCTTATTTTGATAAATCGTAAAATAATTTTATTCATTCATTATATTTCTGAACATCTTCCATGTCAGGTATTTTTATTTCACGTTTTGATAGCTTATCGTAAAACGTGATATCATAATAAATTCTAGCAAATAATTAAAAATACAGCAAGAAATGACTTGCCCGAATTAACTCGGGCAAATATTTTTTGAAATATGAAGTTATATCAGTAAATCATAGAAGGGGTTTAAAGACTCCTTACCTTAGCTTACCCATCATGTTGCTTATTTTCTTATAAAATTAATTTGGGGGATAAAGTGTACTAACAAAAAAATTAAGTACAAATTACTGATGTCTCTGAAAGTTGCAACATTTTTTTAGTTTATTCCTCCCCTAGATGGCGTAAAATACTTTTGTAATATAAAAAAATCCTTAATTTTCAATTAACTTTTAATTATTTAGACTGAACGGGTGATGCTAAACTATAACTTCACTATGCCAAAACCACTGAACAATGTCATCTTATTAGTAGCTGAAGTTGAACGAGGGACTCCTAATTATACATTTAGAACGTGTTACCCCACACCTCCTAATAAAGTTAAGTAAGGCTAATAAGATAGCTCTAGACTTCCCTGGCAGTAAAAAGCCAGGTTGTGTGATCTGTGTTATGAACGGGTAACTTGTGGCGAAAACATAAAGAGACAATAAATGAACGCATACAAAAGAGACCTGGCCTTATTTCAGACACGGAGTTATGTTTAATCTACTTTTTCTGATACAGTAAAAATAAACTCCGTGTTGCAGAGAACAATTGCTTGTACACCTTCAGTTCTGATCGAAGTTCCACAGATGTTCTACATTTCCAGTCTAACTATAAAAGTGATACACGACACAAACCTGCTCACACAAATACCTGATTGGTCCAAAAAGGGACAAATCTCTATATTAAATTGGCCAGGAAGATCTCAAGGCTCAACAAGGAGCAGAATTATAGAATTAGAATACAGTGTAAATAATCAAACATAGACAAAGTTTAGTAAAATACCAAATCTGACATCTCCAGTAAGGAGAGAAGGACTACCAAGGTCAAACTACCCAAATACAAAGCTATCATATGGCACCATACTAACATGACGATTTCCTTAGTCCGTTAGACAATGTGCTAAGCAGTGTTTAAACTAAAACCAACATGTCAGAAGCTACGTGCCGCCAGGTAACTTCAAGCTTTGTAGTCTTTATATTGTTTAAAAAACATGTTTAGTTTTGGTTATCTCTCAAAATATTCTATTTTTCCATATTTCTTATTTCCATTTTCATAAAGAGGGCGGACTTTTTATTATAATGGCAGAGAAGAAAAACATTTTTTTTTTCAAATCAAGTACAAATGAACTAAAGAAAAAAAGAAGATGATTTACCCTAACTCAGTGATTGCATAAATAATCTTACCCAGACTTCCAAGTCTAGTTTCGTGAGGAATTCACTTAGTTTTAATGTGCTGCATTTACTATCATTGATTCAATCATTCAAATAGATGTACATGCAGTGTGGTGTATTTTTTATGTATTACTTATAACACATCTTTCTAATAACACACAAGATAGCCAACCTGTGGCTAAACTTAGCTGGGATAACTTTATTATAAATAAATTCGACTAGATAAAATATTTACAGTGAATTATTATTTTGCCATCAGCAGTCAGCGAGGTAATTAAGGTATTATCAGCTGAGGCTATTACTGCAATAATTTTCCACATTTTCTAACCCAAGTTTGAAAATAATTATTAGCGAAACGAAGTTTAAAATGTGATCTCACTTTTTGTGACAATTCAGCTATCTTAATGCACCCAAAATTGCTTTTGTTCTATCCCAGACTCCTTTGTTTTTACAGTTATACATTAGAGATTGTGACATCTGTAAAAGGTATGTTAAGAGATAGCGACATATCTCAAATGTAAATGGATTATTCTCTAAGTCACAACATTTTAAAGGACCAATCAGTTACTCCAAAAGTAAAAACCCTTAAAATAACACACATATATATACCGCTTCCTTTGTTCTAACTAAGTAATACTATGATGATGAGGTTAGGCATAGCTCGATGGTTAGAGCGCTCCACTCGCAGTTTGCGGCCCGCCAATTCAAATCCTCTCACCGAACATGCTCGCCCTTTCAGCCATGGAGGTGTTTTAATATGACGGTCAACCTTCTTTTCGTTGGTAAAAGAGTAGCCTAAGGGTTGGCGGTGAATGGTGTTGACTAGGTGCCTTCTCTCTAGTTTATCACTTCTAGATTAGGGGCGCCTGTTATAGAAACTATAATAGAGAAAGGCTTAAATATAAGTATAAAAGCTGTATCTTTAAAATAATAAATATCAAATAAAAACACTGAGAATCCAGAATTGATTGTATTAATGACAACATGGAGGAGTTGGTGTTATTATTTAGTGTTGGGTGATCAATTATAAAAGAGACTTTCTTTAATTAAGAGTTATTAACTGTGGTTCCGGAGTCGAGAATTTTAAAATTATCTAAAAGTATGGGAATATTGTTATTCTCACTGTGCAATCGGATATAAGACTCGTGTGGATTAGTTAACATATATCCGCTTCTTGCTGAAATTCCCATGCGTTTTTATTTGATGTTTATTATTATTTTAAAGATATATATATTTATATTTAAGTATTTCTCTATAATAGTTTCTCTTAACCATATTTATTTATCAAACATGTGTATGCCGCACGTTTTATCGTACATTCCATTGTATTGTTACCGCTTAAATCTGTTCTTTCTAAACTTCCGATTGATTACGAAAACTTGCTCAATACTAATGTTGTTTTTTGTAATTCGAATATTATGAACTAACTTTCTTTTTGAGATATTAATGATGATGGAATTTAAGGAAATTCCGAAACGTCAGTATTAAAGATGTTTTTGTTATTACCTCGTTTTTAATATACCTTGGTTTTGGTTACAACTTGTAGTCGCTCTTTTATTTCTGCCTTGAATAAAATATCATAAAATATAGTCTCACCGTTTTACTAGCTTGGTTTATATGATTTATATAAGCGTACTATGCACTATGGTGACTATACGATAGTTAGCACACACACACACACACACACTACATATATATATATATATATATATAAACCCCTATGACAAAATTCTGTATCTATGTCCGCTTATAACTGGCCAACCACAAGATTGATTGTCACCAAAACTGGCATGTACCCATAGAACCCCTGGGGAGTGGCATAGGGTGTCAGCGTTCCTATCTCACCCACTATATCACCCTGAGGGCCCTTATGTCTTCCTCGCGCGTTGAACGGGTACGTCATCTTTATAGTACTATATATATATATTTCAAGCTCTCAGTCTAACATTAACTGATGTCTATCAATATTTATTACACATCACAAACTCCCAAATAGTTTTCTGTTGCCAAGATAGTGTACGCATTCAATTTGTTCCCTAGAATATGTAAAATAAAAATTTAACATACTCTGAATAATAATAATACGTCATATTCACACCTTTAACATAACTTCTTATATTCTTTGTTTGTTTGATCTTTCGTTTACAGATTTCAACTATAAAGTAAAACGTTTATCATCCAGTTTTACAAAAAGTGTTTGCTACTCGCCTCAGGTTCAAAGAACCTAACCGTGTGAAGAAGAACAAGACGTACTACGTATTTTTCAGCCACTTCCCTTTAGATCGAAAGTTGTTTTAAACAATGATTTAAAAGCAACATTGTTGTATCTACGTTTCGATAAACAGTTTTTCTTTTCTTTTTTGTTTGAATTTATGCACAAAGCTATACAATGAGTTATCTGTGCTCTGCCCACCACGGTATCGAAACCCGGTTTCTAGCTTTGTAAGTCTGTAGACATACCGCTGTGCCACTGGGGGGCTCTTTTTTGTTAAAGACCGTGAGTGGAATATAAAGTTTGAAATATGACACAGTAGCGTTTCTAATCCTTACATCAGATCGTCACATATTACAAATAAATTTAAAAATAATTTCCTTTGTTTTCTCGTTTATACCTTTTTCATAATTCGTTTATGTATATGTATGTCACTGTATAATATAACAAGTAAAGAAAAATAAAGTAAAGTAAAGTAAGTGTAGAGATGGCTAATTTCAATCATTTTAAAAAAATGATAACTAGATAGTACGGATGGCATTTGCATCATCCCTACGTAATAGCACAAGCAATAATTAACATATAGTAATATATATATAACTATTCAATCCCAATTGAGTTTATTTGATCATATTTTTGTCTATTAACATTCTACTACACTGTATAGCGTCTTCAAAACTATTACACCAGAATGAAATTATGTATGATGCAAATACTACCATACTATCTTGTTTGCATTGTTTTTGAGAGATTGATATTAGAAATCTCCACATTTACTTCATTTTTTTGGAAAACGTAGGTTAATGATAAAACAAAACACGAATGTAATAACAGGAAGTGTTTATTAAACGTTCCGGAATCGTCATAATTCCATCATCAGTAATCTAGATGTACAAAACAAACAAACAATATCTGTAATTACAACATAAATATTTACATAAGAAATAAACAATTCGAATATACAAATATAACACGAAAAAATTAAAACTGAGCCACAAGTGAAATAGTTAAAATAGGTTTAAATCCAGTGAAGACTGTGTGTTATTTAGTTTTTATTTATAATGTTTCTTTTATAAGAAGTTCAGTATCATGTTTGGCTGTTCAAAGAATTTTAAAGTTTCAGAGAGAACTCGGATGTCCTGTTTCTGTATTGTGTTGATAGATAGTGGAGTTGGGAGGGTTTGTAGCCTTTCTTTTAATTTTTATAGATATGCCCATGTGTTCACATGCTGTACTTTAAGGTGACGTTTGGTTTCACCAAAATAGGAGGCCTTACAGTCTCCGCACGTGTATAAGTAGATAAGATGTGAACAATGGGAAACGATCTTTGTAGCGAAAAAAATGTTTTAGTCTAAAGTTGGATTTCATAATAACTTTCAAGTCAATTTCGAGATAGTAAGTGTTACATAACTTTTTCAACTGTTTCATGATAAGGGAGCTCTGTCTCCCGAGATATGGTAAGCAGGTGTATAAGGGAAGTTTGGGTACAGTGGGTATCTTAGGTGGTTTGACAAACAAATTAGTTAGAAATGAGGAAGTTATTTTCTCCAAAAAATGCATAGGGTAGCCGTTTCGTAAGAGAATGTTCTGTATGGAAGTAATATCTTTGTGAATGGTTAAATAGGATGAAGTAAGATTGTAGGCTCTATTTAATAGACAGAGAATACGATGTTGATATTTTTGTTTCAGGAGAGTTCTTTGATAGCTGTCAGTTCTTCAGATTTCAGATTTGAGGATATCTTGTTTCCTGTTATTATGTTCGTGTTGTGTTTTGTCGTTCAGTTATTTCCTTTTTTTTTAAAGTTTTTCTTTACTTGTTTGCTTGTTGAAGGTTGTATTTATAACCAAGTTCTAAATGCAATGAGGTTCCAACTGTAATATTTACTGTTTATCTATTATTGGTTTATAATTCTTGTTTCACCCTGTATTTAAGCTTTTTAAAGGAAAAAGCTAACTTTAAGAGGTAATGATAACATCGCTTACACTAGAATTATGATTTTTTATAATTACTACCAGTTAATAATACTTATAAAAGCGGATACTCAGTTTGAAACTATGGGTTGACACCATTGTTTTTGGTTTTTTGAGTTATCATGTAATAATAAAAAAGGCGCAGAAAGAGGAACAAGAACTTCAAACTTTTTGCTATGATATTTACAGACATTCCCAGAACGTGTGACCTAGTCACTATATACTTATTGTTATCTTGTTATTGAGAAGATATTTAAAATACCATTTTAATAAACAATCCGGGTCATCCCTACATAGGCAGTGCTACCGTCTGCCTGATACTACCACTCTTTTACTTCATCTTACTGTAATTTGAGAGAAGTTTGTTTGTTTCTCTGTTTGTTTGTCCTCTAGCCCCTCCTAGACTTTTGCATTTGAACTTGTCAAATATGGTTTAATCAACTAGGAATGGTTCGGGATATGTCAAGAATAAGTTATTTTCCTTTTAAAATGAATAGATTTTATAGCTCCAGTGATGGCTAAATATTGATTAGTCGGTGGAGGGTGCCGGGGGTGGGGGGGGACTAGTTTTGCTGATGACGTTTCTCCAGTTTCCTCTTTCGTTACATGGGGTATAAATGTAGTCTTTCAATCATTACTCGCATTCTTAGGACACACTATACATATATATTCACAACTGGTAAAACATTAATTCTGCAATTGTATTTCGTTTTCAAATCTAATCAATTATTCGAGGAATTTCTTTTTTCACACATTATATATATATATAGAAGTTACTTGATTTACTTTTGTACTGTAACATTTATTTCCACATTTTATATTGAATACAAGTCTGTCACTACATAACTTGCTGTGAACATCTAATAAAGAATATATAACTATTTTTTAACTATTTTCCTTTCATTAATGAAGTACTGTTACAGACAAATCAAATGTATCTCTCAGTATAATTATCCCCTCTATGTACATAGCAATAAAGTACTTACACAGCAACGTAGGCAGGTTTCTAATACATAGCCACAAACCTCAGTAAAGATGTAGCCATAGATAAAACGAAACAACGACCTTTCTCTGTAAAATCAATAAATGAATCATGTAAATTATTTGTTGGCTTTTTATGAACCTCTCACCATACATCGTACGGGTACATCTACTAGTATAACCTACTGTTTTCTTATTATTAAAATTTCGAAGTTGTTGTTGTTGTTTTTCTGTAAAGATTTTATAAGAGCAACTTCTACAACAACTGCACACGTTGACTTTATAGCATCATTCGAAACAGGAATAACAACCTTCATACTCAGGTTTCGTTTGTACGGCTAAAAATCGTAGTAGGGGAACTAAAATGTAGTCAGTTTAACTAACTTTTACTGTAATCTTTACACGTGTCAACATGATAAATAAACAACAACGAAATACAGTTAACCTTGTGTAGTTTTCCATCAGAAACTAAGACGACTATTGTAATCTTCTGACGGTTTTTAGGAAATCTTCGGACTAATTTATTGTTAATTTGACGCTGTTATCTAAGCGAGATACCGTCAGTAGAGAATGAATTACGTTGCACACTTAAGTGGACTCTGTTTATTGTCTGTTAACTTGCTCATCAACAACCTGCCTAGACTGATGAAATCTGATAATAGTTGAAGCAGTCGAGGCTTCGATGGTGTTGTTTCCGGTGTTTTAACTGTTGAGTTTGAAACTAAAAACACATATACTAAATAGAATCGATTTGTTGACTATTATACCAATCAAGTATTTAAAATGCAGGAAAATTAAGAATCGCCGCAATATCTTTTATTGCCCTCGAACTCTGTTATTTCATGCTTGAGTCATGTGTTATCAACATTACTAAATAATTAGCTAATTTTATTTATATCTTATACATCAGGTCGATATATACGGCGACAATTTGTTTCGCTAACCTTACTTCATTTAACAAAAATACGAAGACTGTTTCATATATTTTTTATTTATCGTTGTTTAGAAGTTTTTTGGCGCAGATTGCCCTAGTGCTTTGGTCCATAAAACCAGCATGAAGCAACTAATTAGACGTATTTGTTACTGCTTTTTTTTTCACTTAATTTATTTATTTTTTTGCAGCCTCGTGTCACACTGTACCAAAAATTGCTATTGTCTCTCCGATTCCCAGGTGTACTTGATAAATCCCGATCCCAAAGTAAGAAGCTTAGTATCAGTGAACATCATTGCAGTCTCCATGTTTTGGTACTAAGATACGTTTTACTTCAGTATACCAATTATTCTGGCAAAGTAATGAAAACCCTGAATTTAAAACGTGTGTATTCGTTAAAAGATGGCCCGGCATGGCCAGGTGGTTAGGGCGCTCGACTCGCAATCTGAGGATCCCAGGTTCGAATCCCCGTCACACCAAACATGCTAGCCCTTTCAGCCGTGGGTGCGTTATAATGTGACGGTCAATCCCACTATTCGTTGGTAAAAGAGTAGCCCAAGAGTTGGCGGTGGGTGGTGATGACTAGCTGCCTTCCCTCTAGCCTTACATTGCTAAATTAGGGACGACTAGCGCAGATAGCCCTCGTGTAGCTTTGCGCGAAATTCAAAACAAACAAACAAACAAATCGTTAAAAGATCGTCAGCTCAAGCTGTATTAGGGGTAGTGCATTTATTTTATGAAGCCAGGTGGGAAGTGTGCTCAAGTATACGTGAGTAATGTAATTACGTCTTCACCCTAGCTATGATTTTTTTTTTAATGCTGTAATATCATGAAGATAATCCACCTTCTCTATTCATCACTCTATAACAATGTTGCCCGTATTTCCACTCCACGTGTATGTTGAAGAATCGTTCTCGAACTACATAGAAATAACATAAAAGCTAAATAGATATTAATATATAGAAATGGGAAAATATTACACCAACATCTCTTTGAATGTTTTTTTTTTAATTTCCGAAAGCGAAAAATAAAGAAATGATGCACTGTGGAAAAGAACATTTTTGGTCACGGTTTCGGGACCAATGTAGGTCGTTTGATCAAAATGTTGACCACTTATTTCTCTTTCTGTTAAAGCAATTGCAGGCATTTGTATTTTCTAGTATTAGTCATGTTATTTGGAACATTATGATGGCGTGAATGTATATATCTGTATTTGGTATTTTTACCATGAAAGACACCACCCATGATTTTGATTTGCTGATCAACTGGGCAACCAATCAGCAGCACTCGCCGCCTACACGGCAACGTTAACTGAAAACTGTGAGTGACTGTCACTTTCATATGCCACAGATAATAGCGGCATATCGAACATTTTGGACATTGGACATGACCTGTAGCCTGGCATGCTAACCAATAGGTCCTGCCTATTTTTGTATACAAGCGTATGAATAAGAAACATTAATTTTTCTTAATACTTTGAGACCTTCTTTTAAATGAGTTTTTGTAGATATAATTTTACATGGATTAGTTACTTCTTTCCATCATTAATGGACATGAGCTTACTATATGATACAGCTGTAGATTTCAGAGCTGGTGAGCCGTGTTCGAATCCGTGCGACACCACAAAACATCTCCCGCACTTTAAGCTGTACGTGCATTATAAGAGTAACAATCAATCGCTTAGTGTGGATGGTAGTGTGCTGCTGACCGGCTGCTTTCTCTTTGGTCAGTAGCTCAAAATTAAGGTCGGCTGCAGATAGCCTTAATAAATTTCTCAAAAATACAAAATAAAATACCGTCTTATTGGAAAATGTACTAGAGCTGATGTAATGTAAGTAACGAATATTAATTTATTTTATTTGTTGAAATACAGCAGTCGTTCCGAGGATCAAAGAACTGTATCTTTCGGTTAGATTATTTTCCAATTTCCATAGCTTTCAAAATAGAATAACGAAAATATTCGATATTAAGTGTAACAAAAATTCTTTAAAGACTTCGTGTTGCCCCCCCCCCAGTGGCACAGCGGTATATCTGCGGACTTACAACGCTAGAATCCGGGTTTCGATACCCATGGTGGGCAGATTACAGATAGCCCATTATGTAGCTTTGTGCTTAATTACAAACAAACAAAAACTTCGTGTTCTTGTTAATCTGTTTATAAAAGATAACATAAGAGTGTGTGTGTGAGAACTGTGAATCGTTGAAAAATAGACATAACTTGAATACTTAATGTAATTAACTTGTCTGAACTCTTTGTACTTTTCGTAATTATATCTAAAATTACACTTTCTCTCTCATCTCATACCTATTTTTTTTTAAAGTCATACATTTTAATCTTTAGTATCGTGAGATTTCAATGTACTTACCAATAGAACAGTAGAAACTCAGAAACATTTCTGTCTTTATCAGTTGTTGTACTCCGTACTTCCGTGATAATTCTGCTATTACGTTATAGTACTACTCTCTTGGCTTTCTGATACTATTCACTTTCATGTTATTGTTGTATTATTTATTATAGTTATTTGTACGTTCTTTTGTAACAATATTCTTTCGAATTTTATTGAAATTTATATATATGTTCTTAACCTTACCTTATTCACGAAACAATATATATTTTGGGTTATTCTTAATTAAGAAACATTTCAGTCATATTATAAAAATACACCGACTGATCACTTCATTAAGGTTCGTGTTCTAGAACATTTCGTTTTTGGTAATTTTTGTTAGATTATCAGACCTGGAGGAAATTAAATTAAAACCGCACAGTAACTAAAGGATATAAAGGTATGATGAAAACACGAGAAGCAAAGTGTGCAATAAAACACAAAATCTTCATTGATACACTTAAACAAGTAAAACTAACACGTATTATGGCGTTGACACTAAAGATAGAAGAAAAAAAGAAATTCACGATAGAAGAAATCTCGTTGAAGAAGAACCAATCATTTGCATTTCACATCATATGACGTCACCAGATAATAGGAGTGGGTCTATCTTTGTATCGATATTTCGTTCCTTAAAAGAGAATCAAGTATCGATCTCATTGAATAACAAAACAATACTCTGTATACATTTCGATTTTTTTTTCAACTAAGGAAAGATTGTGATTCATTTTATAATTAAAAATGACTTCATCTGCAGAACGAGACTATTTATAATAACCAACCACCGTTTCGGCTTACGCCCTATACTCTTAATCTAACTTGACTCAAACGTTCTACCAATCTTTCATACTGCATTTTCATGGTTGCCGAGGCGACCGGCTCGTCTCATCAACTATAGCCCTGACTGAGTTGTGGTGTTAGCCATTCGAGTTTCATTCTTAGTCAGCCTGCTTTTGTTTTGATACCGTTTTCACATGCTAAATAAACTAGCATCGTCTACATTAAGAATAAATTGAGAAATACATGTGAATAAACAGGCTAACATGCGCTTCAATGCTGTAAGTATGAGGTTAAAATGTGATTGGTTTTTTTTTTTAAAGTGTAGAAGTTGTAACGTTACCAGAACCGCTGGTGTCACTCACCACCTATTGCTGCTTGTGAATAACAGAACTTAAAAGCAAAACATAAAAATGTAATGGGGTGGGGGGGAGAGAACTTCACGCTAGTTATTGACATGAGGGAAATTTGGAAAGCACTATCTCGCGCGACTTGACTATTTAGAAAACAAACTGGAACCCTCATAAACATGACAGAAACCCAAGCAGGTTTATTCCAGGACCAATTATGATCAGAAAGTAGAGTCTGGATGTACTATTTCTCAATGAGCCTGTGGCAACTGCACAAGAGATGATCATTTCCCTTGTAATGAAACAAACAGTTCCAAGTGGGGCTTTCACAGATGTTTGTACCAGAAAATATACATTCGGCACTTTTCGCGACTTCTAATGTTCACCTCTTCTAATGGACACTTATTAGCACGTGAGGAACTCAACTTCTGCACCATTGGACTCGACAAGAGACACTTATTGAACAGTCGTTGCAAATATATTTGAATAAGAAAACTAGAATGGGAACTTCTAGACATAAATACTTCTCAAATAAATTATTAGCCACTTCCCAAACAATTTTATCGTAACGTAATGTTACGTGTATTTATTCAAACATATTAAATAATGGTTGTGATAAATATATATATATATTTCCCTTTTCCGATATATTTCCGATTTATTTTACGAAAGCTTAGATTGTATTAGCGAGTATAACACTCACATACTATCAAAGTTCATAACTTTATCGCTTCCACTTGTGGTATTTTAGCGTTAAACGAAGGTGAGCTTGGGCGAATGCAAGTGGCGAATTCAGTATCCGAGTCAATACAAGAGAGTCGTAGAAACAAGTAAAATATAAGTATTTGTACTTAAAACAAGGATAGCAGGAAGACTAATCAAAGAAAATACAAGAGAGTCGTAGAAACAAATAAAATATTTGTATTTAAAACAAGGATAGCAGGAAGACTAATCAAAGAAAATACAAGAGAGTCGTAGAAACAAATAAAATATAAGTATTTGTACTTAAAACAAGGATAGCAGGAAGACTAATCAAAGAAAATACAAGAGAGTCGTAGAAACAAATAAAATATTTGTATTTAAAACAAGGATAGCAGGAAGACTAATCAAAGAAAAAAAAACTAAACGTTTAATGCATTATGACAAAAATAGTAAGAAATTACAAGTAATCCACCATGTGACTCTTGCAATTGGTAATAGGCCTTTACAGTGTAAAAGTGTAACATAACATTCATACATTATAGTAGGATCAGAAAAATTGTTGAATTACAAAAAAAGAACTGATGAAGCCCTAGCGCCCCCCCCCACTGGCTGAGAGGAATGTCTGCGGACATACAACGCTAGAAACCTGGTTTCGATACCCGTGGTGGGCAGAGCACAAATAGCCCATTCTGTAGCTTTGTGCTTAACTTCAAACAAACCTAACGTTTTTTTATAACCGCGCCTGTTTTCTTTTCGGGCATCAAAAGAATGATGATATGAAATGTGAAATGTGAACAACAGGTGAAAAACAGTTGTAAAGTAGGTGCAGTTGACCGAGTGTGAGATACAGTCACGTGCTAGGTAGTTGGGTATGAATCACTTTAGTTGTCATGAGGTACAAAAAACAATTTTAGAATTTATGATAAGAATAGATAAAAATAATTGAGCAACTTACTAATATTATTTATTCGTTTTATTTTACTTAACAACAAACGTTAAATGTTACAAGTCTCTTCCCCCAGTAGCTCAGCGATAAGTCTCAAGGCTGATAATGCTAAAAAACGGGTTTCGATATCCATGGTTGGTACAGCACAAATAACCCATTGTATAACTTTGTGATTTATAGCAAACAAGCAAACTAAATATTACAAGAATAAAATTATTGTTAAAATAAGGAATAAGCAAAACGTTAAAAATATATTACTGAATATTCATGGCGCAAAATAACTAAGACAGATACTTACTATTTATCTGACAAAAACAGTTTATCATTGGAATTCTTGTTAACAGAGAACATATTAAAGTCCGATGGTCGTTGATGCCAGAAACAAAGTTAAAACAAAGGGTTCAACAAAAATAAATGAGGCATTCCAGTAACCTTCTTTCTCTTTTCTATCTGCTTTAGATTGGACTGTAGTTTCGAGACCCAAAAGAGCCGTATCATTGACAAAATGATCGGATTGGTTAAAATACTGAGTAGAAAAAAGGTATTTTGAGTTTAATAAAAGATTACTGGTTGATTAAAATCTTTCGACAGATCAGTTAGGTTTCTTCAATATACTGTATAATATTTATTTCATGATTTTATAGTGTTTTTGTTTATGTTTTTCAGAGAAAGTGTGATAATTTTCGCGAACTTTATTGCAAGGCTGTAAACCATTTTATAGAGATTCATAGTTAATTTCAACATGAACTACTAAATCATTGAGGCTTGTTTTTCCCGAAGGAAATAACTGGAATTTCGGAGAAATTTTGCTTTAATGATTAGGTTGAAGCAGATGGAAATGTTTTGTTTTTTGTTGTTGTTGTTTTTGTAAGATGATATAGAGGTTTGGGTGTATGTAAATACAAGAGGAAATTAGTTTGATATTCAAACATTATATCTTTAAAGAATGCTTTCTTGTTGGTGTTCCTGTCTATCAGTATTTTATCGTCGTGATTTGATTTAGTGGTCCTGTTCCTGTTGAGTGTTGCTGTCTATCAGTATGCTATTGCATTTATATAGTGGTTTGTTTATTACCTCTGTATATTTCCTTTAATTGTTTTCTTTACAACTACTTTACTCTTTTATAGAGCTTGACTGTTGGTAATATTTTGTTGAACGTGGTAGGTAATGAAGAAAATGTGATTATATGTTGGTTTCCTCCATAAGTCAGTGTGTAGAAGGCTGTCTTTTGTTGAGACAATGACATCAAGAAAGTTTACGTGTCTGTCTGTGGGAGAGAAAGTGGTCAGTTATAAGCTTAACAGTTTTATGGAAAGAGCTAGCACGTGAAAATGTTTTAGAAGTTCAGCGGTACAAATAAAGAATATACTATCTATGTAACTTCTACGGCTGTATAATTTTACAGTACTTTTCTCTTTGATTTATATTTCTATCATAAGTGTGTCAGAAAAATCAGGAATCATCGTAATATCCATGGCAGTACAGTTAATCTTAAGATAACGCTCGTTGCTGAATATATAATTATTTCTAATCATCGGATAAATCTAATAAACTAATTGAATTTCCTAAAGCTTCAAGATAGGAAGAAATATCCATAATGCAAATATTGTTGGGAGACAGTGGTTCTTTATCGTTATGTTCCTTGAAGGTCTCTAGGAAATAAGCCTATCAATGACATGTGTCTCAAGTATCGGAACTGGACTCCAATCTAAAGCAGATAGAGACATGAAAGAAACTTACTGGATTGCAATTTTTTTATAGTGGTAAACCTTATGGCATGAACCTTGATTCCGAAATCAATACCCTTCGATTATTTAATGTTTTCTCTGTCAGTTAAACATTAAGTTTCAGCTTTTGACGTTCAGTTACTAGATTTATCTATTGTACATCATTTATAATCAGGAATACGTTTATACTTTGCTTACTCGTAATTTCTAATAATGATTTTATTTTTGGGTTTTTATGATTTTGCATTGAGAAGACCATTCGATCACGTTACAAGTTTATCTTTAATTTTGTTCATCTGCACAGATGAGCTGATTTTATGAGGAATCCGGCAAGAGGTTAGTGGTTAAGGTATACAGAACTTTAATATAAAATGATCAATACATTGTGCTTTAGTGTATAAGAATGTTAGTAAAAATTTCAGATGTGTTTACTTAAATAGTGAATATAGAATTAATCTAATAAGGTGGCGCTGGCATCTTAAGGGATTGTACTCACTTTGAATTATTTGTCTTGGGAAGAATCTAGTCAGTTAAAAACAGGTCCAGAAGCAGACTACTAAAATGTGATTCCAGTTATGATGGATTACGTTATAGTGAGCGATTAGTATACGAGGGAAGGATCTAGTCAGTTTAAAATAGGTCCAGAGACAAGCTAGTAGAATGATTCCTGCTATGATGGATTAGGTTATGATTAGAGATTAGTATACGAGGGAAGCATCTAGACAGTTTGAAACAGGTCCAGAAGCAGACCACTAAAATGTGATTCCGGTTATGATGTTTCCCTCGTATACTAATCGCTCATCATAACCTAATAAACTGACTAGATCCAAAACAGATCCAGAGACAAGCTAGTAGAATGATTCCTGCTATGATGGATTAGGTTATGATTAGAGATTAGTATACGAGGGAATGATCTAGTCAGTTTGAAATAGGTCCAGAAGCAGACCACTAAAATGTGATTCCAGTTATGATGGATTGGGTTATGATGAGCGATTAGTATACGAGGGAAGGATCTAGTCAGTTTAAAACTGATCAAGAGACAAGCTAGTAGAATTATTCCTGCTATGAAGGGTTACATTATGATTAGATTTTAGGAGTTCTCAATTTGTTTTCCCTGAGAAGAAAAATGGGAAGATTTTAATTAAAACATTTAATGTTATAAATATCAGTAACATTTTCATTATGAGGAATTTAGAACAGTAATTATGATGTTATGAAGCATAGTTTACTCTTCTGAAGAGTTGTGTTTAACTAAATTGAGGTATCACGGTTTTAATACGGTTGTGCATTTTTGTAAGGTTGCTAACTGATGTTATTGAGATTAAAACATTGGAAATATTTGTAAAAGGAACTGAATGATTATATTTACCCTTCAAAATACGTTATGTTACGTGACGTTTCCGTAGGTACAGTTAATATGGTAAAGTATATATTTTGACGACTAGTTCTATTTAACAAATTGTCTTTTTTCACAATATGCATAGCTGAAATAGAGGCGAAATATAACGAAATAAATAAATAAATATATATATATATATATATATACCTTTCTCACTGTATATTAATTTAGAAATGAGCATTGTTAAATTGTAAGGCTATAAATACCAAAATCATTCATTGATAGTAAATTTATTTAAGTTTATCATGAAACTGAGATTTGATAATCACTAACTCCTGTATATTTTTGCCTCGTGTTCTTAAGTGAAGAGGTTCAGTAGATCTGCCAAGAAACAACATGTTGACTAAAACAATATTTTGATAGGCTTGACTTGAATGTGAACAACTTATATAAATGTTGTTGTCGATCGTTTTCACTTATACTGCACTTCTATTTTGATGAAGAAGGTCATTTTGTACAGTGTATAGTATGTCGAGTCTAGGATGTTATCGTGGCGAAAAGTGGTCTAATTTGATATTAAATGCGACCCTAATGAAGTGGTTAATCAGTGGAGTATAACTTATCGAACCTTTTAGATAAGATTAGATACAACATATAGTATGACTGATAGGTAATTAAGATGTTCAGTTAAAATGAGCATGCCGCAGGGGCACAATTAACAAACCATAAATAAAAAACCCAAATAGTGATATTAATTTATCTTTACTTATCAGTGTTGCAAATCCTGATGTATTTATTAAACATATAAGGAGTTTTCAGAAATAAAGAAAGAGACCTGCATGACAAACTGTGTGTTCATTATATCAACCACGTGCAAAGTGAAAATTAATAATATTTTATTACAGAGGGTGTTTATGAACGAAAGATCCAGTTTTATTGTTGATGTTTTTTATCGTTTTTTTTTTGCGAACTTGACTATTTTAAATACAAATCTAAGTCTGACCAAATTTAACATATCTGGACCTTCAACTTTTCAGTGAATAATCCAGGCGAGGAAACGCAATGGAAAATCGCAAATTAAGGAAGTTTATTGAGGTTATTTATGAGGTTAACGTTATTATTTTATATTTCATCTCTCTCTCACTTTTATCTGAATGACAAGAAGAGCAACAAAGGAAAGGGGAACTGAAATGGTATCATGTAATGTAATATGACTATGTTATCATTAACTAATTAAAACTGTAAAGCTTAAAGTGTGACAATGACCAATAAGTAGTGTGCCGGACTATGAATCTGAGGTTCCGATATTCGCGTGCATTTTTGCACTTTTGAAGCCATGGTTAAGAGTGAAAATAAAATACTAATATTCAATTAGAATAGCCCACCTTTAATTATAATAAGTGTAAAAATAAATAAATAAAAATATTAGGAAGTAGGAATGGAAGCACCAAAAAGTAAGGAAACAAGGTAGGTATGGGCGGGTTAACATTACAACACTTGTTGGTTATGACATGGTGCAACCTCAAAGTGTGTGTGTGACCATCGTTTCACCCATTCCTACTTCGTGTGCTTTTAATAAATTTATAATTGTTTAAACTAAATGAAAGCTGTATATATATAAATTTTCTTTCAGCAACCAGTGCAGATACATGTATGTAATCAAATTATGCGATCCTAACGAAATTCATTGCATCAGTAAGGGGGGGGGGGGGTGTTTGATGTCGGAAGTCAGACAGGAAGCTTCAATAGTCATACTTTGCTCATGGGAGACGTTATAACTATCTGACTGGTAAGAGGTGAAACAAAAGAATAATATCAAACCGCTGATTTTTGAAATTTTGAAATTTGTTGAGAATTTAGAAACAATTAGCAACAATTAGTTCAAAGTAAAACACGAAATAGGTATGGGCGGAATGATGGCCGCATCAAATTTGAGGTTGTACCTTGTCAAAAACCACCAAGTGTTGTAATATTATCCCACCCATTCTTACCTTGTTTCCTTACTTTTTGGTGCTCCCATTCCTAATTCCTAATGTTTTTAGTTGACAATTTTTACATTTGTTCCATAGCTTTTTTTTTTATATTAAGTCTCGAGAATGGCTGGGCTGTAGGCTTATCCTTATCGTAACTTTTCTTGGCGCTACATCTCGAAAGTGGCTGGGCTCTAGGCTTATCCCTCTTGTAGGTTTTATTAGAGCTATCTCTCGACATTTCCTGACTTTTTCTTATATCGTTGCTATAGTTTTTCTTCCATTTAGCTTGGGTGTCAACCTTTTCTTTGGCTGGATTAATGGATAAAGCTTGTTTCGCATATTCCGCGTTACTGTTCCTAACCTCAACTCTATTCTTGCAGTAATGCTCTCTTCGCTGGGACAAAGACTTTTCAAGGTTATCAACATAAGATGTTAGTTAGAACCTAGATCTAGAGAATCTAGGTAATCTACGGTTTTTGTTTTGTTGTTTTTTTTCAGCTGATACAACTACAGGCTGATCATGCAGCGCGTGTACATAAGCAATCGTACACCCGCATGTGATATGTGAGCGGGTTGTTACTTGTCAACCCACGGAGAATGCTGGTAATCATAGAATATGGCTACTAGTGTATTATTAGCTCTTTAATAATGTTGCAAAATGGTTATTGTTATTACATGTTATTACCAAGGTTATAAGTAAAACTAAGAACAACTATTTTAGCCAAGATAGCGTAATTTAATCATGTGTATTTAGATTTGCATAAGGTGAAAGCAGGAGGGAGCTATGTCTTTCCAAAAACGTTAGTCAGTCAGTCAGTCAGATAGACATATTGACAAATTTGTAGTTTGTGAAATTTTTGTTTTTACTCTACCGACTTTCTCCAATACTTTGGTGGCTTGTTACTCTGCAGTTGGTTTGTTTACTACTCGAGAGTGTGTGTAAAGTGCTTATAAAGTTTTGTTTACATACTGTTTGCAGTGTGTTTGAGATTTTAATGCACATCTCGCCCATTCCTACTATAAGTACTACCGTACATATAATTCATGGTAAATACTACTGAATTGCTTATATATTCCAGCAAGTAGAAGTGGACAAAAACATGTTTACCACATTATATTAAAAATACTTTCTAATTCATTTAAACCTAAATTAAAGAATCCTCACGAAGTATAAGTTGTGTCAATATCTAATGTAGTTATGCGTTTACAAGTAATCTTTGTAGAGAGACAATAATAAATCACCACCACTAAGAAGTTATTTTAATAGCCTGTGTGTATCTAAGCGAATTTTAAGCATTTTGCTAATAATCCTATGTTAATTCACATTGTTTTTTAATTTGCTTGTCCGCAAACTCCCCCCACAGTTTTGGATTAGCAGGATCAAACTTAGCGGGGTGGCCCGGGGGGGATGAATTTATCTTTATAACTCGGCCCCAACCCTTATTTATTTACGGTACAAAGGGGGGGGTAGCTAAAACGCGCCTGGATTTCACTGACACATTATGGTTATGGGGCTAGGATAAGGTTTGCATGGTTAGTGAACCCGAATCTTGTATCAAATGTGGTGTCCTCGCTTCCCCTCGGAATCTCTGCGACGCCGTGTATGAAACTATTCATACCTCACTCAGAAGCTCTTGGGGGCCAAACTAGGCCACGTGCTCAGGTACCATGGGCAGAGCTCCCCAGATGTCCAACGACAAGTCTGAAGTCTAACAACGCTAAAACCCGGGTTTCAATAACTGTGGTGGACACAGCAAATATAGTCCCTTGTGTACTATATGCTTAAAAACAAGCAAACAAACAAACCAGGAGTGGATGGCCTGAGAGGTTTTTGAGTAACCATAGCGGTAATTGGATATACTGTAGAAGCTTTATGGTATATTGGGGCTTTATTTCAGAAATTGATTGATGTGTAAGTGTTCATACAAAGAGAGTAAGGGAATACAACTCATAATTTCTGTTTACATAATGTATGGATGGATGTCATTCTACTCTTATAAGTCATAGCTTTTACATTTATTTTTAACTAGCTGTGTACCCGTCCTTCATACGGGTTGTGTGTATAAATAATACATTAATTTAACAATTAACAAACAAATTACTTGTACATTATTTACATTACATTTTACATTTTTTATTGTACATTATTATAACAATTAAATATAAGTTAACAAAAGATACTGTGGACCATGTGTTAACTACGTCACTTAGAAAAAACGGAAAATGTCAAATTGTGATGAGCTGTACTTGTGTGTTTGTAGTGTATCACACATCTGTGAAAAAAATAGTTTTATTCACTGATGAGCCTCTTGATAGACGACATTGGAAGTACGTCCACCTGGGGCATGGATAAAGAGGCTGCGAGAAGATCTGACTCTTGAGCAGACTACATATAGTTTTTGAACTCCAAGGATAGTGTTCATAAAAAAGAAAAAAATATATAAGAAAGAACGTAGTTCGCGAGTCAAGCGCAAAAGAGCAATGCCGAGTGGACGGGCGAGTGACCCTTAGCAAAGAAATACTTCTTTTAAAGAAATATAACCTTAAGAGCAAAAGAAATATAACCTTAAAAGCAATAAATAATGCCAAAACATAAACAAAATAAAGCACAGACAGCTGGAGT
>NW_013665770.1:919436-928306 GCF_000517525.1 Limulus polyphemus
AAAAACACGTCCGCGAACGTTACCGACAGACAAACAGACAGACAGAAATTGAGATAAGGCTTGTTTCGGCTTCTCTAGTGTATGAAACGTGAAAATATGCAAAAAGTACACTATTCTAAGCAATGTACAGACAAAACTCTTATTTTATCTATATAGATTTATATATCTTATCTAACATTCATTGAGATAAGTAATTCTGAGTCTCTTTATTACAGTTTGCAAACTTCCTTTTACAGTCTCAGTATGCTGTAACTGTTTACATTCCTAACACAGATACAAATAATTATAACAAAAATAGTAAACGGAAAAGTTTATATGTTAAAGAGACAAACAGTTGGTCCAATAAATATCCTTGACCTGGATGAAAAAAAAGAAAGACGACGTGTCTCGTTACGCTAGAGTTACCACATGAAACGGTTTGAGAAACTACTTTGTATGCGAAAACAAAAACAAATACAAACCCATTTGCGAGTGTTGCCGTTTCGAATGGAAATGTATGGAACTGGTTTTAAAAGTATGAGCTGTATAACGTGAAGACTGTCCCTTTGAATTATGCAGAACACAAGATAGCAGTAAGTTTTCTGACGCATCAAAACGACAGTTAAAATATTTTAACATAGATAATAACGTATTTATTGCCGAAACTATTTCCTACACCTTTTATCATATTCCACATTTATTCTTGAAAATATTATTTTCGTCGAGTTTTTATATATGATCCTGGACACAATTTACTATGTTTAATACTTCATGTTAAAGTCACTTTATCCTGTGGCAAGTCAATAATCCAATAAAGTCTATCTAAAAGACTGCTTTTGTTACTTCTCTATGAAATTCTCTAGCTTTTTCGCAGCTTCTGATGACCCATTTTATATTGTGTTAGCGACATGCATAATTCTTGTCTTATTCTCGTAAAATGGTTTCATAAGTTAACTATAGATGTCACGACAGTTTAATTTTTTTACCCTTCTTATTTTTAGTTTGTTTGAAGTTAAGCAGAAAACTACTCAATGGGCTATCTGTGCTCTGCCCACCACAGGTATCGTGAATTTTCTAGCGTTTTAAGTTCGCAGAAATACCAATGTACCACTGTCCCCCCCCCCCGTTATAAAGACTGATATATTTTCAAAAAATATGTATTAACGTAAGACCAGAACATGTATTGTAATATATACTATACAAAAAACAAATATGATGATTTGTGGTGATGTTCCTAAATGGCTTACAAAACTTCGCAGTTAAAGTTAACTTCAACTTTTCTATTCTAACTACGGTATACACGTCCTTGTCTGTTTAGTTACATTCTCCATTATAGTATCACTGTCACACCTCCGTACCAGTTACATTCTCCAGTATAGTATCACTGTCACACCTCCGTACCATTCTATCGCTCTATATATAGGCTGTCAAATCTTTCAAAGTGACATATTTTATTTAACATTCAAATAAAGAAAGAAAAAACATTTGTCGGGAGAGTTTATTTTGATGCTTGCGTATAAGTCTTGTTCAACACCTTGATGTTTGCGTATAAATCTTGTTCAACACCTTCATGTTTTATTTACTCTCTCACAAACTGACGAATTGAAACTCCAGATTTGCCATATACATCTAATTCAAATTCACTAGAAAGAATAAAGTTATGTGGTCTTTACGAAACATGAAATATGGGACTTTAGACAGGAGGATAAAACATCTTCCTTGCTTTCTGGTTACAATCAGACATTTATCTTTATGTAGTAGTAGCATAGAAAAAAAGAAAATCGGACAAAATAAAATTGGTGGCATGTCGAGTGAAATTGATGATTTGTACAGGAACTAGTTTGCTTGTCTAAGTTGCAACTAAATAATCCCTACATGTACATATAGCTTCTCGTGACACAATACATAAGTACATTTTCAGAGTCGATCATATTGATTTTTATAAAGAGTTACAACTCACGAGAGATTGTTTTTTTTGTTGTTGTTTTTTTAGTGTCTTAAAATTTTATAGCCGAATGTACTGAAAGTCTTAATATTCATAATTAACATATTTTCTTGAATATAATTGGAATATTCTACCTGAAAGGCATCTGGCGTGGATTAGTTGTCAATCAAAGGTTAAAAATTCGCGTCTCGTTGCCACAGAACGTCGCCTTGCACTTTAAAGTCATTCGCGGGTTATAAAAGCGACTGTCAGATTTTACTATTCGACTAGAGTAACGCAGATAGCCCTTGAGAATTTATAACTGAATTTTTCGAAACAACCTTATGTGACCGTGGACCGACGGCCAGATTAGAGACATCTAATGTTCAGGTATAGCCAAATGAATTTGAATTGCTGAGCTAGACAACAGGATTATTTGTCAATTTTATAACGCATCACAGGATTGGTTGTCACTTTTATAACGCACCCACAACTGGAAATGGGGCGCACGATTAGAGGCATCATGTCGTGAGCTTGGAGCTACATTATCCACTGAATCACTCCTGACCCTTTGTTGATAATTAGATATATCAATTTTAAATGAAGATTCGCAATATTTCTATTACCTGAAATAATTATTTGGATTGAAAATTTTAATATACGGTCAGATTTCTTTCAAGAACTTAGCATTTAGTATTTTCCACCTGATTAGTTTATTGGTTGCTAATGATCACAAACATTAAGAGATATCCAATAGGTTCAGACATAGTTATCCATAATTTGTGATTAAGAATTACTGACTAAAGAGAATACAACCAGTTAGCAGCACTTGCCGCCTGCACAGCTACTTTTGACTGAATAGCAGGATTGGCTGTCATGCTTATAACGCTCACATAGCTGAAGTGTGTTCAGCTGCATATCACGGCTAATACCTTGGTCCTTATGATATACGGTCTGGCACTCCAACCAATCAACCATGCTCCGCCCTCAACAATTTATTTCCCCAAAATTTGTGTTGTGTTTGTTTGTTTGTAATTAAGCACAAAGCTACACAATGGGCTATCTGTTCTCTGTCCACCACAGGTATCGAAACCCGGATTCTAGCGTTGTAAGTCCGCAGACATACCGCCGTGCTACTGGGGGGAGGAGGGCTACTGTTGCGTACATGAACAAAAATGTTACTCATTTTTGAATCAAAAATGAACATCTAAGGTTAGGGGGTGAGTTTCTTATCAGTAAGAGCTTCATAGGTTGTCATGTGTCGCTTCAAATTTATAAATGGATTTTTTTTTACTCTAAACTCTCAAACATATTCATGATAACACTAATTCCCCGTTAAATTGTACTAATAATCATAAAAATTACACTATTTATGGTTTTAAAATCTCACATTCATTGTTTTATTTTGATATATATATATATATACGTATATTTTTACTTTTGAAATTTTAAACACTGATAAATACAGCCTCATACAATAGATGTTTATAAAAACACACATTAAGGCCAGAAAGCTTTTATTTGTTTTATTTTTACTTATTTTATTAAACTGCTCATTTCAGAGGTGCTCGTAGAGAAGAGTTGAAGAAATGCTTGAAAAAAATATAAAGTATAGAAATTTTCTGTTTAATAACAGGCCCGCATAGTTAGTCTTGTACCTTAATGACCGGCGTAGAGAGAGTGTCACGTAGAATGATCAAACAAGGCTCTTGGAGTTGCTATAGTCGTGTTAATTTAATATATGAACATTTCTAATTTCAAGTAGAGAATGTTTTAAGAACAACAGAATGTTAATGTTTCTAGTATAAACAGACGTGATTAGAAGATAAACAGATAAACAGGTATAAACAGACGTGATTAGAAGATGATATTTTTTAAAGTAACAAAGAATGAAATACTAAACTAAAAGATGGATTCTTGAGATCCCCATGAATGAGAGGCAATATTACAACGTGACTTTCTAAAGTTCTCAATAATTATAGCGAAGTTTAGGAAATTGATTCTCAAATTCTAACGAAAGCTGTGCAAAACTGGATGATGGATTCCCTTAAGCACCCAAAAACGGTGGATAAGATTAAAAAGTGGATTCTCGCAAATCCCAAGATCACTAAGTAACATTAAAAGACGGATTTCTAAAAATCCCAAGGAGAGTAAACAGCGTATCTTCACGAATTCCCGAAACATTGAAATAATAATATAACGCTAGAATATTGATTTCCTAATCTCTCCAGAGTAATGAATAAGATTAAAAGACTGATTCCTGAGTTACAAGACAGAGAAACCAGATATTCATCACAAAGAATTTAATAAACTAAGTTTTGTGCTGTTAAGTTAATTTTGATAAGTTTAAAAAAAATGTTAAGCGGGTTAAAGTAAAGATTATCAAGGAAAATTCGCTCAGAAAATGTTTCTTTGCAAAGACGATCGATTGTTAAGGGGAAAGTAGTCCTAATAATTTATTATAACCGTATAGTTTCAAATAAATAATATCTTTCCGCAAATTGATAATTGTACAACTGATTAATTTATTGATTGCTATTGATTATAAGTATGCTAACAGACGCAATTACAATTCACGTTATAAAGAAGTGACATTTCTTGGATTTATCTCAAACACAAAATATTACTATAAATGTTAAAAACAATGTGTAAATTTATGTAACAATAACAAATTACACTTTAGTAAGAAAGCAAAAAAAAAAGTTTCATAGCATAATTATAAATTTACTTGACAATGAATATCTTTATGTTTAAAGCATAAACATTTTTATTAGATTTCATTGACATATCTTACTAAATTTTCGAAAACATATTGAATTTGTTAAAATTAATATATATGACCAGAATTTTCTTGACGTAAAAATAATTCTGGTGTTGTTACAAATTTTAAGGCCAAACTATTTTTGTTATTTGATATTTATGTCGAAATTATAAAGGCACTTACGCTCTGAGGTTTATACCTATTCATATTTATACGAACTAATTGTTGCCTAGTGGCTAGCATACCGGACTGTGGATCGCACTCTGAATATTTGGGCCATGGGATGCGTTATCATGGTGATGGTCAAATCTCACTTTTCAGTAAGAGAAGATTAGCTCAAACGTTGGCGGTGGGTGCTGTTGACTAGCTGCCTTCCCACTAGTCTATCAGTTGAAAATTATGTACGGAAACACGAAAACGAATAATCAAAGCAGAGTCGAAAAAACTTGTTCTGCAAACTTCCCAGCTTTAGCCTAACCAAATTAAATCATCTATATTACAAACTTCCGTTATTCTAACCAGATCGAAAACTTGCTTCACGGTCTTTGGTCTTTTACAAGCAACGAACTAAGCTCATTAGTTATTTTTTTTTCGACATTAGTTCTTCTAGCCTTCATTTACTGTCACACCTTTCTTATGAACTTTAACCCTAATGAATAATCTCAAACACATGTACTGGAATAAAAGAAGCTCGTGGAACAAATTATTCTTCATGACTATTGTTTGTTATGGATTTCGCGCAAAACTACACAAGGCGCTAGCCGTCCCTAATTTTGTAGTGTAAGACTAGAGGGAAGGCAGCTAGTCATCACCACCAACCGCCAACTCTTGGGCTACTCTTTTACCAACTAATGGTGAGATTGACCATCACATTATAACGCCCCCACTGCTGAAAGGGCGAGCATATTTGGTGTGACGAGAATTCGAACCGGCGACCCGCAGATTGCGAGTCGAGCGCCCTAACCACCTGGCCATGCTGGGCCATCTTCCTGGCTAACGAAGAGAGGCGTCGTTCATAAAACTATAACTTTAATCACATGCGTTGTGAGGTTTATACATTTTTTCGTACAATTCCTCAGTGCTATTCACCTATTGGTAGTTACTATTGGTAGTAACTTCATGGTTGTCAGTACGTGGCAGAAGGTTAGAACTTATAGAAAAAGTTCGCAGTAATTGAATTTTTTTTCTTAAACGCAGAATACAATTATTTTATTGTTTCTGCGCTAATATTCATCGTGACTCACTGTAAAGATTAAATGATTTAGCTACACCTATACTCCAGTTTCTAAAAAAATAATTTAAATGCATCTTTTCATTTTCGTTACATTATAATTAATCGTTTTCTTAATGTATTGCTTTCCTGCTGGTACTTAAGTAATTTTTTAACTATTTTTTTTTATTTCTTGAAGCGTTACTTTATCTATGGTGCTTAAATGGCATTTTTGTATTCTTGTAAGTAACTTATGAATCAACAAGTCGTACTATGTCTTTTAATTTTCGAAATACCCAAAACACCATATCATATAATAATTAATAAAAATCCTTTCAGAAAGAAAACCTTCGTCGGTATAAATTTGGATAAGCAGATCAATACCTACGTGGACGTGAAAGAAGCCTTTTGTATTTACATTGATTAAGAGTGTTTGAGCGAATAAATGCATTTGTATAAAACCATAAAGATTTTCTGGTTTTAAAAGTGGTTTTATTATAAGGTATTACGTTTCGACATTTAATTCTAATCAAGCTGACTAAGAAAGTATCTGAGTGTCATCTTTCGCTTTCATTCTCTGTATTTTTTTGTCTTTGTTAAATTCCATGTAAGTAGAATAAAACGCCCTGATCCGTAGCTACGTAACTTTTATACCAGCAACAACAACAACAACAAAGATCTAATGAATAGCGCAAAAATTAGTTAGTTACCTTAGTACAAATATAAACATTTCAACACCTACTTTATCCTAAATTGAAGTACGATTTTAGTACCATCTAGTGACAGATAAAGATAAATCCAGTTGAGAATTCCCTTTCACTCTTCTTCAAGTATTTTGTTATAGAAATAACTATTATATTTCTTGATTTTTCAATAGCATTTAAAAAAGATATAACTATGAATTAGCATTTACAAGTACTATAAAATTTTTCGAATGCTGTGCATTTTGAAATTGTAATATTAAAAAAAATCATCATTCAAAACAAATATAATAATGTTAAAAATGGGCATTTGACGTCCATTTTTAAACATGAACATTAAAAAAGATGTCCAAGGGCACTAGCTTGATACCCGTCGGATTCTTACTTAGAACTCAGGAGGACGTAAGTCCCCCCCACACGCACACACACACAAAAAAAAACAGAAAGCGTTTGCTATATCTCGCTTCCAGGTTCAAGCAAATATTTCTATCTGGCAACTGGACAATGGTATTCAGAAGTTACAACAAGATATGATCGCAGTTAGTACACATAAGGCATCATTTGCAAAATACCTAGTAAATGTGGACTCCAATAGAGGAACAGTAAGAGCAACAAAACCCAGAATTTAAGAACATAATAGACATTCAGGATTCTGTAATACACAATTTTCTTCCATCATATCAGAGAAGAAGACCATGCAATAAAATGGAATATTAATAAAATAATGAGCCATAAATCGTGCATCAAAAAAGATAAATGATAACGCAAGCCTGCTGTGTCCATTTGTCTGATAAAACTGCCAAGCTTACATGAATCGGCAAAACCAAGTGATCTCCCTCTTTAAACCATTCAAATAATTGCTCGATTGAAATTAGTGGAAAATCCAGGACGTGTAAAATGCATAGCACAGCAGCTTTTATAAGAAGAAGATTTAGGATCGAACCCGGCCCTTGCCACTAAAGCAGTTCTTCTCGGGACTTCTTCCTTGAAGTGCCAGCAGATTAGCAGCAGAAACGTGGTTTATAAACTAGTTATCATCTGGTAGTAAAAGAAAAATTGATGACTAATTAATAGTTAAACTTGGGAGATCTTGTAGGCTACTAATCAAGACGATGATATTTTCTAAATATTTTCTTTTTTGCTGCATTACATGTTCACCTGTACATGCGCAACATGCCAAGCTAAAAAAGAAAGACCCAGAGTATTGCTGCCTATGGCAGCTTTCTACATTTAAAAACTTCTTTTTTTTTTGCACCAGCGTGTCATTAGATTCAGACGCAATTTCAGTGTGAACAGGCCCATCATTAGCAGTGGGTAAAGTGTCCCATTACATTTAGTAACGTAGTGTATGTACACATCAAAATATCTGACATTTCCGTTCTGCTAGGTTTTTGTTTTATGTCTCTGTATAACGAGTTGTCAATTTCATGAGAAAGTGAGCTTGAATCTGCGCATAGTTCAAGTGAAGGTTGTAAGTCTATAATTACTAATATGCAAAATTTGCTATCAAATATTTGAAACCACAGCGTTTTTTAGGCTTGAGCGTTATGTGTTTTTACCAAAATGTAATGTATTCCATCCCACCACTAACTTCAATATAAGTATTTTAGTCTCTCATTTCATGCAATGAATGTTGACTGTACAGTAACTTCGATATAATCGCTTTAGCCTCTCACTTTGTACAATCAATGCTGTGACTGCACAGTAACTTCTGTATATTCACTTCAGACTCTCATTTCATGCAATGAATGTGTGACAATACAATAGCTTCGATATAATTATTTCAGTCTCTTATTTCGTGACTGCACAGAAACTTTTTCTGACATTCTTTAGTTAAATAAATATATCATATATGTAGGATATTTGTGTAATCGTCAAATACGCTCTTTGCAACAGATGTTTTGTTATCCAACACTCTCACTCTCCACAACAGATGTTTTGTTATCCAACACTCTTTTTAATTTAATACACCCTCCACAACAGATGTTTTGTTATCCAACACTCTCTTTAATTTAATACACTCTCCACAACAGATGTTTTGTCATCCATCACTCTCTTTTATTTAATACTCTCTCCACAACAGATGCTTTGTTATCCATCACTCTCCACAACAGATGTTTTGTTATCCTACACTCTCTTTAATTTAATACACTCTCCACAACAGATGTTTTGTTATCCATCACTCTCTTTAATTTAATACACTCTCCACAACAGATGTTTTGTTATCCAACACTCTCTTTAATTTAATACACTCTCCACAACAGATGTTTTGTTATCCAACACTCTCTTTAATTT
>NW_013665770.1:929248-935775 GCF_000517525.1 Limulus polyphemus
CTAATTTAATACACTCTCCATGACAGCTGTTTTGTTATCCATCACTCACTTTAATTTAATACACTCTCCACGACAGATATTTTGTTATCCAACACTCTCTTTAATTTAATACAGTCTCCACAACAGATGTTTTGTTATTCATCACTCTCCACAACAGACGTTTTGTTATCCAACACTCTTCACAACAGACGTTTTGTTATCCAACACTCTCTTTAATTTCCTGTTGTGCAGATGTAATGACTTCTGTTTGTTTGTTTGTTTGGAATTAAGCACAAAGGTACATAATGTGCTCTGCCCACCACGGGTATCGAAACCCGATTTCTAGCGTTGTAAATCCGCAGACATACCGCTGTGTCATTGGGGGGGGGGGGCGTGATGACTTCTTTAAAGAAATGAAGGACATGAAGATCAGTGTTTAAAAAATCTATTTTTCTTTACTATTTTACTTCTTCAAAGTACGACCTGGAACTACCCGCACTTGTGTGTCTCTTTTCACATTTTTTCTAATAACGTTTTTCTCTTTATGAAATTATTTGAATCATTGATAGAAGACTGTCTTTGATACCATCCTGTTACAAAAACTATCATATTGATAAGTGAACTCTGAAGTATAAAACTGTTTGTATTGATTGCTATTTAAGTTGTCCTCCGATAGCGCAATGGTAAGTTTAAGTTTTGTTGGTCGATTTCCCGTGGTGGACAAAGAATATAGCCCATGTTTGTATTTATTAAAGTATGTTTGTTTGTAATTAAGCACAAAGCTACTCAATGGGCTATCTGTGCTCTGCCCACCACGGGTATCGAAACCTGGATTCTAGCGTTGTAAGTCTGCAGACATACCGCTGTGCCACTGGGGGGCATTAAAGTATGTAAAATTGATATTTATATGCGTGTTTTAATTCACTCATTCATTAGCTTATGAGTTACTTTTCAGTTCTGATCCATATTGTTAGTTTATGTTTGGTCAGAAGTTTTTAATCAAGGTAAAAGTAAAAATGAGTAACGTAAACAATATTTTTTGACGAAAGAAAATATCTCGCATGCAAAAATCCAAAGCATATTCGTAGTTTTACTTTCAGCCAATAGATGGCAGTAAATTCTTATACCTGTAATGACCGCTAAAACAACTCTTTCGCTACGAGAAAAAACACATACAGATATTTGGATATTAACAGTCAAGTGTCCTAGTGGATAATATGCTTGGACTTTAAATTCGAGGGTTTATGGTTCGCGATCTTTGCTGGAAAAAAAAAGCGCTTCTGACCTTTGAAGTTTTGGATACACTATAAGTGTGACGGTCAAATCCCACTGTTCGGACAGACAAGAGTTAGCAGTAGGTGATGTTGAGTGCACCATAGTACACCAGTCAACATTAGGGAAGGATACGTACATAAATAAAACAAACAAATAAATAAAATTCTTATACATCATATAAGCAATACGACCCTTTACATGCTATAATAAATTATTCATTTTCAATAACTTTGTAAACTCATTTACCATTAAAAAAAAATTAAAACGATTTTTCTAATGATTACCAATTTCTTCATTGTGTTTTATTATCTATAACAACGTAGTATTCTTTATTTAACCAGATTTTTATTCATTCCTGAATGATATTCATTCATTATACCCGTCTGTATGTTTAATTTTCGCTTATATTCAATAATGACATAAAATTGACAACGTCGCTCTTGAGAACACAGTTATCGCCCTTGAGAACACAGTTATCGCCCTTGAGAACACAGTTATCGCCCTTGAAAACACAGTTTCATGTCTTTATAAACGGAAAAATTTACAAAACTGATGCGAAATGGAATCGATACAAGTATATCGACTAACAAAAGGTTTGATGCGACAATGAAACTGTATTAGTCAAATATAACTTATATCGAATGCAATATTGCATTTCAAAAGTCACTTAAATAGCAAATATCTTCAAGCAAAAACTTCAGACACCAGGACAGTCTGATCTGACATTTAATGGACCGAACATAGAACAATTGTGAAAGCACGACATTTCAAGCTCTTGGATTAAAGTGGTTCAAATCTTTAGATGGAAGCATAAAAAAACTTAACACCGCTTTAAACTACTTTACCAGAAACAAAACTTTAGTCATCAACATCATGTCTGTCTACGTTTATGTCATATTTCCTATTTATTTGTCTAAAAGCTTAGCAGTGTAAAGTATTTTTATGTTGGAAAAGTATTTGGATAAAACGTCAAGAGATGGCAATACTTGCACTTTAGCCAAATGGGTTCTCTTTCGAATTTGACGAACTTATTTTGATACCTTCCTGACTTACTTAAGAGTTTTTATAAATATGTGTAATGTTTTTTACTCGAAATCATCTTGTATTATAAAAACGTTTGATTGAGTGACTCTTTTAGCGTTATGATGCTGATATTGTCGAGTCTCTTGTACAACAGGTTGTCAATTTTATATTTTTGTAACTATATATTTGAATCTAAATGTTTTTCGCCAGTCACATATCGTTTAAATATTTGAAGATGGGACTATTTTTAAGATTTTTTATGTTGTTTTTTATATTAGAGAATTCTATAAATCAAATATCTGTCAAACAGCTTGAAAAGGTAATAAACTTTATGATTTGTAGAAAACTTTGATTTTGTTTCTTTGTGGTAAAGTATTTGTTTGTAATTAAGCATAAAGCTACAAAATGGGCTATCTGTGCTCTGCCCACCACGGGTATAGAAACCCGGATTCTAGCATTGTAAGCTGAATTTTCTTTTTCCTTATAAGTCTAACATGTGTGTATTTTTTGTGCATTTGTATATGCTTAAAACCTTAGCAGCCAATAGTAAAGGTTTTAAAGTGTTGTTTAAACTGAATCTTTACTATTTAAGGCATTTTTTTTTGCCCGAATGTTCTCTTAGGGTTTTGTGCAATTCCTTGCGATCCCTATTATGAACCACTATTGTTAACAACGCAAAATAATCTTAGCTAATAACAATAAAGATAAATTAATAAGAATAATATTCACATTTATATTAACAATTACATTTGTATATGTATTTTGTATTTATGGTAAAACTACTCAGGTTATCTGCCGCAGTCTCTAATGTTGAGCAACTGACCAGAAGAAATGCAATCAACAGCACTCTACTACTCACCATCCACGCTAAGGGGTTGACTACAACTATCATAACGCACCCACATACTAAAATGGGGGAGGGAATATTTTGTGGTGCCGTTCATATTCTAACCCAGCTCGCCAGCTCCTAAACTAAGAATTAGAACAAATTAGAACAAAGGCAGTATGGAAACATTTTTCAAACATATCTTTCAACACATATAAAACAGCAGTCAGGTATTGATATGTTTCTTACCAAATCTTACCTCAACATGAAACGGTCCTCAACTATTCAGTTTATTTCCAAGGTCTGATAACACGTAAAATGTATTAATTCATAATTTATAATTTACTATTCATAAATATATTCATTTAGAATATATCATTGTTATATGTATCTATCAAAATTAGAACACGAACCAGTTATTGAACTTTCAAGATTAATTAGGCAGTACCGTTATATACCGCTCATGAATTACAATTGATCGTATGTTTTAAAATTTTCATGTTGTAAACCTACTTTGAAAAGCCTAACCAGTTCATAACTAACTACAAATCCAACTGAGATTTTTATTTGATTTCCATAGTATTGTATTCATGTATCACCGAGATAAAGTACTTATTACTTTAATGAGACAGTCAGCAAAAGTATTCAAGTAAAGTAAATGGAAATGAGAGACTAAGATTGATCCTTGTGATTAAAATATCTCCTGAGAATTTTTCATCAAGAAAAGCAATAGATAAAATTTTAATTCATTAATTTTGTAAACAAAATCTCTAGAACCATAGTGTTTTAATTTAAGAGATGTTTCAGGAAGAAAAAAAAACACTGTACATACATAGCGGAACAAAAGCTATGGTTTTCAAAATAATTTATTCATTTAAGGTAATTGTAAGTGAACGGAATGTATAATATTTCACTGATGTCAGTTTGGTTTGAACTAGCTAGACTGATGAAAGATAATATTGTGAATGCTATGATTTTTTTTTACCTAATATGAACTAACGAGTTTGACAATTTTACGTGAAACATACTTGGATGTTCAAATGTTTGTTTCTTTGTTTGTTAAATTTCGCGAAAGCTACAAGAGAGCTCTCCGCCTAATTATTAAGTGGTAGGCTATACAAAAGGCACTAAGTCAACACCACCCATCACCAACTTTTGGGCTACTCTTTACCAACGAATGGTGGGACTGAATATCACAGTTAACGCCCTCAAGGCTGAAAGAGCGAGCAGGTTCGGTGACGAGATTCGAACCCGCGACCCGCCTATTGAGAATCGAGAACCCTAACGACCAGGCCATGCCAGGTCTGTTCAAGTATACAGCAAACTAATTAGCCAAGAAAGCGTAATGCTAAAATGTTTAGAATATATCAAACGTTGAATTGAAAAATAACAACAAAAAACAACTGGTGGACCCTAATTTAGATGTTTTGATTCCTTATCGTGCTCATTTATTCTCTGTTGAATAATATATCAATATCTCAAAGATTTATACAAATATAGTTGAAAATGGAAAAAACAGAATCTTCAGAAAACTTTCAGGAGATCTGTTACTCATACTGTTGTTGCTGTTGTTGTTTTACGTATTGTTTGTGAATAGTATTAATCTAATGGAAAAAAATTTTGCCATAATTCTAAGAATAAAATATCTTCTTACCTTTGAGATTAACATTGCCTAGCCTAAACTTTCAACCCGATTAGGTCAAATTAGTTTTAAAGTCGTGGAATATTGTTGTGGTTTCCCTCAAGAAAGGAGATGATTTATAATTTAGTTTTAATATCTGATCTAAAGTAAAAAGTTACATTTTAGAAATAATTAATTTAAAGAAATTTAATTCTTCGTATTATTGCCGAAACTTCTCAATGAAAATTTAACAACGCATGTAAAATATGAGATGAAAATGCATGGTAAACTTGACGACGACGTTGTAAAGAGTGTTTTTGTTGATGAATCCGTATATTTTTAACTTCTTAAGAAAGAAGTTTTCAAACTTATTGAAAATCCTTCTGAGATTCCTCATGTGATTTTGAAAGGGTATTAAATGAATCATTAATAAATGTCATAGGAAAAATTCGCAAGATTTAAGTACATCATTGTACAGATGTATTTCACGTCACGAAATTGATCATCATATGCTTGATACGTATAACATTTATCTGAATCGGTTGTTGATTCTATTTTATAATAGTTGCTTTTTCACGTCGTAGTTAAAATACTATAAATTCCAAGTATCCTTTAACTGGTTTATGCAGTTTGAGTGTTGAAAAACGTAGCTGAACGAACCAGAAAAACCCAACCAATATTATTTACGTAAAAAATTCCAGAAAGGTCAATAGTTACCCTAATTAACATTAACTTCATTAATAAATACTTGCTACTATATTTGTTAAAGGAAAATAAACTGCGCCAAGAAGAAAGATTGTTTCAGGGACAAAAAAAAGTCTTCTTTTTTGAGATTGTTGAAGAGATTACGAAGCCAGTAATGAACGTAAAAATTATCAGCTTTTTAGGATAGGTATGAAAGAATGATGGATATTAATTTTGTAAAGGCAAGAAAAGTAAATCAATTTGGAATACGAAAGAAAATCTTAATATCTTAAAAGAAAGTGAACGACGTAGCAGTAATTATAATCATATTAACTTTAGCCCTAACTCTATTCTGCCTGCAAACAGACAACTGACAAGTTTAGTTGAAGAAGCACAACCAACAATAAAAATAATTTGATAATAGTGGTTATTTTGCTCTTTCCTTATTGATTTTAATTTAATAAGGATTATTAATTCACCTACTTAACAAACACTACAGTTATCAGGATTCACTATACCATTGTGAATACAAATATTAATTTATTAAAAACAGCATCAGGTAAAATGTTATATTTTGTACTGACCAGTAGATTAATACTGCTCAGCTTCTTAAAACCTGATGTATGTTTCACAATATATTAATAACCAGTCGTTTCGTTCGAGCTACATGAATTGCAAATCTTTGATAATTATATGGATCATCGCGTGTGTTTCATTAATATAAATCCTTTCTTTTTTCTTAAAGAACTAAATTTATGCGTGTAAGGCAATTTTGGTGAAAATCAATTGAACTAACGATAAATTCAGTTAAAGATAATGCTCTTTCAAGAGTGGATTTTGCTAATAGAATTAAACAACGAAAGAAAGTAGATAAGAATGCTTTCTACACTTTTACTAAATGGATTTATTTTGCAATGTTTCGGTCTTAGGTCCGTGACATTTTAATATAATAATATATTATATAAATGCATATAATTGATTGAAATGGAGATATTTATAAAGTTACTATTTGTATTTTGTGTGTATATATATTGTTACGACAGCGGAAATCACGCGACGCTGGGAGCATGCGCGCGAAGTTTTTAGAAGGATCGGGGAACCTCACGAATGTCCCAGCGT
>NW_013665770.1:936224-937795 GCF_000517525.1 Limulus polyphemus
AATTAAGTTTAAAGTGACTGTGGAAATTAAGTGTATTACAAAGTTTGTAACGAGAAAGAATAAACTAGTTTTAATCAAGAAGGGACTTGTATCGCTGAAGTCACTGGGAAATATTTTTTTTACCGGAAATTATCAAACAAGCAGATACGTAACAAAATATTTATATATTATACCTTTTGTTTTATACTTTACTAAAGTCTAAAGGTGTTATCGACTTGTGTCGTTCCGCGCCTTCGTGTCTCGTGTTTATGTTATAATTCTAGCAGATTCTTCACCTTTGTCACTTGTATTTTGTTCTTCATCAAAAGTAGGCTTAAGGTCGAAATGTTGCAAAATAAATACATTTAGTAAGAGTGTGGAAAGCATTTTTATCTACTTCTTTTCGTTGTTTAATTCTATTAACAATAAAATATTTTATCATACACACATACATACATACATATATATAAAAATTCACATATCAAAATTGTTTATTACAATTATGGTTACAGGGGTGTGAAATAACTTTTCAAACATACTTGTTGGGTGTGTTGTTCAAGACACCTTAATTGTATAACATCATTGTTTCTATTTTATGTTGTTATTTTAGGCCATATGCTACTCACACGTACAAAATGATTTCACGATAAAATCATTTCAAAATGTTGATCCTTTACCGAAGCAATCAATTGAGAATGCTCAGACAGATTGCTTCAAAGAAAAACAAAAACAGATAATAACAAGCTCTGAGATTCGATACGTGTCGCCCGAATTTTTTCGTTGTTGAAAAAAAAAAGGTCGACTTGATTGTATATTATTCGAAATAGTTCAGTAGCGATCGATGCACAAAATAACACACACCTAAGTCGTTTATTAAAAAAAAAAACACGAAACATGTTGAAGATCAAAACAATTACAATTATTTCTTAATATAACAGATTTACACTCCTATTGTAAAGAACAAGCAAATCCCATCTGATTAATATTTTGTACCATATAGGGCGTAATGTAATGAATGATAAGTTATTTCTTCAAATTATTCATTTCCTCTCGACTGTGAATTACTTGTGTTAATTAGTATGTTATAAAAGTCAGTAAAACTGGCATACTAAACAATAAGCTATAATAGTAAGGGTGGAGGGCGACTTAGTGGTTAGCATGTCTGATTATGGATTGAATGGTCCAAGATGTCGCGATGTTGCTGAAAACGCTTTGCTCTTTCAGCTGTAGACATGCTATAAAAGTACTAATCAGTTCTGCTATTTGGTCCGAAGAACCGAACATAGCCCTTGTGACGGTGGTTGCTGTAGTTTGGATTCTCTCTGACCAGTAGCTCTCAAAACTAGAGATAACTATACCTGAATTGAAGAGGACTCTGACCTTGTTGTTAAACGTAAGTGCGTATATGGTCTTCGGGTTGAAAATTCCATTTCAATTCCAAGGAGACAGTAAACAAAAACTAATGACTTAAGTTATAGCATGAGACAAGTATTATAAAGAATATCTGAAGAATAACTACATACAGTCAATGTAGAACATCAAGTATAAACAATATGTTATGGAGTGACGTAAGCATATATATATATATATAT
>NW_013665770.1:938209-939823 GCF_000517525.1 Limulus polyphemus
AAGCATATATATATATATATCTGTGTGTGTTTAACCTTGGAAACAACAAACAATATTTCTTTGGAATATGTTCATATTCGGGATATTTTAATTCTGTAAATAATTGGTGGGGTTGTAGCATCGTTCTGCGTAGAGCATAAAACTATAAAAACTTTAGTTACATTTATACAAACTGGTATAATAAGAAACGCCAATCTACACTTTGCATCTAAGCTTTAAAACAAATAGACATGTTTGAATTGAATTTATTTTTATTTGTATTCCTGGTAGTTAGAGTAAACTTAGTATGTTCTTCGTATTCTTGACGGAAATAAAAAAACTTCGTGAGATATCGAAATACGCAGCATAAGCATAGGATACGTTTTACAGATATAACATGTTGAACACAAGTTCTATCTACCTAGGTATCCATTTTGACACTATTTAGTTGGAGATCAGTTGTTTGTTTTCCTAACTGAATAAGTTGTTTTTACATAGATGTAAAAACTAAAGTTCCATCTATTTTAGAAAATAAAGTCGTTAATTCACAAATTATCTCAGTAATATGTTATTCCTCGGCTTCCTACTTCTAAATGTTGTTCGAAGTTATCGTTTTTTACTCTGACTTCTTACATTAGATTTGTTTGTTTGGAATTAAGCACAAAGTTACACAACGGGCTATCTGTGCTCTGCCCACCACGGGTATCGAAACCCGGTTTCTAGCGTTGTATGTCCTCGACATACTGCTGTGCTGCTGGGAAGCTCTTACTATATAACTTCTTTCAAGTTATGTTTTGTTTATTATGTAACGAATTCATTGTTATGTTGTTTAGATTAAATTTGTATTTAGAAATATGCGTAACTTATAGTGTCAGATATATGTTGCGTGTAATGAATTTGTTATATATTTATTTTAATGTCAACGTTTGTCTGAATTGAGTTTATATGTAAAAACGTGCCTAGCTTACCGTATTAGTTACGTATTGCGAAACTCCCGCCAATTCTCCAAGATTGTAGAATATTCGTGAACGCAAGAATCGACAATATATCCACTTCTGTAACCCATTAGATATTGTTCAGTATTGTTTTCCGAAGAAAAACATTTCACGGCACATATAAAAAGACCAAGGCCAAAGAAGAGAGTATATAAGTCTGCTAGGAACCTGTTATAACCGTGTACGCTATAAACCGTGATTTTGCTAACCCTTATCAACCGGAAAATATACAACATGTGACCAGGAACAGTTATAAATTTCGAATGTCAGTAAATTCTCATTGGACGTTAGTATCTTTCCGAAAATATTACTGGATTCTCATCGGACATTAGAGGTTTTATGAAAATATTATTTTACTTCAATGGTCCAACAATTCAATGTCTGACAAAGCTAGCTAGCTTCTCGGCCATTGTACGTACATCGACTTCAAGTTAACTCGCTGGATATCAAGGAGACTCTGAACTAGGAAGAAGATTTTATGGTATTTGTAAGTTAGTGAAATTTTGGTTTATGAAGCTTTGTTTGTAGTAATTAATCGTAAAAATTGTTGTTGTAAATTGTACTGTTGTATATAGGCCTGGCATGGCCAGGTGGTTAGAGCACTCGACTCGCAATCTGAGGGTCCCGGGTTCGAAGCCTC
>NW_013665770.1:940661-942225 GCF_000517525.1 Limulus polyphemus
CAAACAAACAAACAAACAAATTGTTGTATATATATTAAAAGTATTTGTGTGAAAAACGAAGACGGTTTGTGTCAATCTTGTTGGTAAATAGAGTAAATTAAATAAAATATCGGCATATTTCTAGAGATTAAATCCAAGGTACAATTCAACTATTAAAATTTAGATTAATCAACTCGGCTTCAGGTCATTACAAATTCTCAATACGTAACAATTAATACCATCTTTTAATAGGCAACATGACATTGTAAACAATAGACAATAAAGTCATATTGTCATTTATTCTTTAACCAGCTTTCCTTGAATCAACTTCAGCCTCTTGAACTAAAGCTTATATTGTTCTCTCATTATTTCAAGATTCCTGTTAATTATTATTACTTCATCAAATTATCCGTGTTAATATTCGAAAGTCTCAATGAATAACCTATTTTCCATCAGAAAATTACGTGAGCAAAAAAACGTAAAACTTTATGAATTTGAGTACTTTCTGTGAGACGGAGTAAGATCTGAAAATTTAATCTTAATTTAGATGTTTAACGTGTGACATTAAGTTTATGAAAAGAAAATAACTTCTATTATCGATATTGCGCATCTTCATCCACACAGCTTAACGAAAATATCGTCCTATAGTTTACATTTTTAACTTTAAAAATTATAATAATCTTTAGAAATCAATTCCTGCCTAAAATTTATTGTATGGCTTATACTTGCTCAAATTATCAGACTGTTAGGTCTGTTTATCAATGTATATTTATCTCTTTAAACATACAAGTACAAGTATATAGTTTCAAAAAAAGTTACTCAACAAAGTTCACAATATATGAAATAATTGTATGCAGTCATTTTACACGTATTATCATTAAGCTTTTTAATCTTCTCTTTTAAAATGTGCAAGTTTTTAAAAATTTTCGCGAAGTTGTTGTTCAGCAAAATTGTATATGTTACCTATATATATGCCATGACGAAACAAAAGTAAGATTATCTAATTATACTCTAGTTCCAGTACCATTAAGTTGTGAAAAACATGATTTTAACACGATGTTTGAACTTATAAGGGTTTTCTTTTGAGAAAAAAAAATTGGTATTCACATATTAGAGTAAAGACTACAGAAAGCAGTTAGGCTTCTTCAGCTATACCATGTCTTAAAGGGCAACCCTTTATTACTTTTACGGTGGTTGAAAATACTTTAACTCGCAACACCCTCTAGTTAGTGAATAATTTAAACAAAGAAGCTGGAGTATTATTTTTATTATACTTTCTAATGCGTCATTCTATCAAACAAAATCTTTGTTTAAAAGTGTGGAAATAATTCGAGTATTTCTCTAAAACTAAAGAATTGTTAAATTGTTTCCTACATAATTAGTTAAACAACCTATCAGAAGGAGGATTCATACATAATTAGTTAAACAACCTATCAGAAGGAGGATTCATACATAATTAGTTAAACAACCTATCAGAAGGAGATTCATGCTATAATTAGTAACACCTATCAGAAGGAGATTCATACTATAATTAGTAAACACCTATCAGAAGGAGATTCATACTATAATTAGTAAACAACCTATC
>NW_013665770.1:942246-947017 GCF_000517525.1 Limulus polyphemus
AGGATTCATACATAATAGTTAAAAACCTATACAGAAGGAAGATTCATGCATAATTAGTTAACAACCTATCAGAAGGAAGATTCATGCATAATTAGTTAAACAACCTATCAGAAGGAGGATTCATACATAATTAGTTAAACAACCTATCAGAAGGAGGATTCATACATAATTAGTTAAACAACCTATCAGAAGGAGGATTCATACATAATTAGTTAAACAACCTATCAGAAGGAGGATTCATACATAATTAGTTAAACAACCTATCAGAAGGAGGATTCATATCGAAACAACCAATCTCACAGGCCAACTGAATCGTAGGTAATTTTGCAGCGATTCATTTAATGAAATGTATCTTCTTTCTTTATGAACTCAGCGAATGATAGATGATTTGTTTCTTTATAAACTTTCTCTTGGTTGATAAATAGTCTCCTTCGACTATCCTGACTAACATACACTACCTCAATGAAATGTAAGTTCATTCTCCATAAACTCCATCCATGACAATCAGTTCTGTAATTTCCTTGTACTCGCCTATCAAGTGTCTTTGTAATAAGTATGTAACTTGTTTTTTCGTGAACTCGTTCATTAATGGTTGCCTTGTTGCTTAGTTTAATTTCTCATTTCTTTCCATAGTCTCCGAATAAGAGATCTTATATCACAAAGAGTTCAGCAGAAAGTTAATTCAATATTCATTACCGTCCATTTAAGATTCGGTAGCTTTATTCTTCAAGCTCGTTTATAACAAGTACAAGCGTTCCTGGTTCAAGAGTACACTAACGTCTTCATTATCTTATAACTAGCATACTTCCCCGACATCAAGTGAGTCAGGAAGTCTTCCTTGCTCCTCCCACTGTTTTGGATCCTAATAAAGGTTGTTCGGCCATATCTATTGTTTTTAACGAGTTTAAAACATAGAAATTGCAATAAAAGATAATTCCAATCTATGTTGTTGTTGTTTCTTTTAACCGAACAGTTTTTAGCCTTTAAATTCAGCCTAGGAGAGTCAGGTTATTTTTCTAACCTTTAAGGTTTAAACAGTCTTAGAGAGAGAGAGAAAAAAAAGCGTACAGATTCATTTACATTCCCTTTTGATTGTCAGAACTGAACAAATCCAAATCGTCATGAAGTAAATAACATTCGCCATTCTCTGTTGATGAGAAAAATAAGTAATACAAAACACTGCGTATTAGTTTGTGGTTTAAGTACAATAACACAATATCAGTGCACACGTATTTATTCTTGATGTTAAAAGTAGAAAATATATTAGTTTAAATGGAAGTATGTAGTCACTGAATAATTAGATAATATATAATACCAATTCATGATAAAAAAAAACAGAAGGAAATAAAAATGGTGTGAAGATATTCAAAATAGCTAAAGTCAAGAAAAAAACACACACACGATTAGAGACAAGATAGACTTTCCTTTGGCTAACGTATAATGCAGAAAGGAATCCAATACATTCAATGTGATCTCATTGAATATGTTAGAATAGTCTAACATTAAACTGGAACAACATTTGCAGTTTCACAGTCTGAGTCAGCACGTTTAAATGCAGTCACTATGTAAATTTTCAGGACTTTTGTCAAGTAGGATTAAAGCTATGAAACTTTTATCCCATTACAAGTTTTTTTTTTCTACCGATCGTGATACTTGAATTGCTGTAAAAGTTAGACCACAGTCAATACAGCTGATTTTCCAGAAAAGTACTTAAGCTTTTGATAAATAAGAAGAACATTAGATTGAAGGCCGCCATCTGGTAATAATTTATCGTATTGACTTGTAAATGTAAAAAAAAAAAAAAAAAACTTGAAAGAGTGCGTGTGTGTTTTCTTATATTAAAGCCACATCGGGCTATCTGCTATGTTTACCGATGGGAATCGAAACCCTGAATTTAGCGTTGTAAATCCGAAGAGTTACTACTGTCCCACCGGGGGACTTGAAATAGTGATAATACGAAAATGAGCATGCATGCATACATCTTCAATATCAGCATATGTTTAGTAAACTGCAGAATATAGTTTATGTAGTGCCCTAGGAAAAGCTGTGTAAGAATGGAATAATTATGGTAGTAACAGAATGATTACTTATTTTAATAACTACTGAAATATCGGAAAGATGACTATCATATTTCAAATTATATAAATAAATAGATAACGTGAGTGACTTAGTGAGGCAAATAAATTATATCTGTAGAGCATTATCTTACCTTGGGGTATTAATGTTAATACTTTAAGCATCCAGTTTCAGGTTTGTTACTCAATATTAATATATAATGTTCGTGTATATTGTACGGTGCAATAATGACAGCTTTCAAGCTGATGAACGCATTTATCATCAGGTCAAAATCAATAATAAATCTGTGAAGGAGGAAGCTGCAAAACGAATCTTAAAGCTTATATTATAGCAAGCTTTTAATCAGTAGGACTTCTCTGTTTCTTATTGTTCTGGCTATAAACACCCTTACCTAAGAAATAATGATCAGATAGAACTACTTAATAATTTTCATAGACCAAAGTTCTGGACATTTGTTACTGAATACTACGAATTGCTCAGACATAAAGATATAGATCTCGTTATGAACTTCAATTTTTATGTTATTGGAAGTGATCATTAACTTTGATATATCATACTTCTAGAGCTTCTAGACTGAAGAAAGCATTAGAACAAATCTATGTCGTACTCGTGAGTATTTCGAAGTTCCGAAGGTTTTGTGGAAGAAAGAAAGGCGAACCTTATAAGGTCTAGTTTTCTCAATAAAATTGTTTCTTCGGAAACTTTTATGATTTTTGTTAGTTCAGTTAATGAGGTCAAAAAGTTTTCATGAGAAAATAAACCAAGTAATAATAAGTTATTGAAACAAGTATAAAACAGTTTTTACACCGTTTTCCCGTCTGCACGTTTCTTTCTTCCACCGAACGTTCTACAACTTTAAGGATAATGTTACTTATGTGTTTGAATTACTTTGTTTGGTTTGTACTTGACATTTGTATAAAACGTCTAGAAATTGACCGTTGTAAAAATAGTTTTCATTTCTTTGTTCATATAAAAAAATGTTTTGATACTAGTGCTAACAGTCTTATTATTATTATTAACATATTCTTGACACTAAATAAAACTCATAAGTCAGTTATCTTTCTTATGTCTTGTCTCTATTCGTGCTTTTATGCAAATAAAAGTTAATTTTGAAATGTTCTTAATAGTACTTTTTCTTCTCGGCTCAGGGACTTGGTATTTCAAGGATATTAAAAACAGTGTATTATTTAAAATAATTCTGTGTCAGTCGAATGCAAGAAACAAGTCAGTTATCTTTCTTATGTCTTGTCTCTATTCGTGCTTTTATGCAAATAAAAGTTAATTTTGAAATGTTCTTAATAGTACTTTTTCTTCTCGGCTCAGGGACTTGGTATTTCAAGGATATTAAAAACAGTGTATTATTTAAAATAATTCTGTGTCAGTCGAATGCAAGAAACATCACTACTTTATTCAGTTAATTAAAACATGTCAAGTTTGTTGTTGAATTGATAGACATAAAAACGTACGTCGTGTACCTGAGTTAAGTAAAAAGACATTTGACTTCCTAATTAACAGATTAATTGATTTAAAGTTTATCTTGAAGAAAATAATTACAGGGAGGTGGTCGTTCGTGTAGTAAAAGCTATTATGAACCTAATGAAGCGGGTTGTTTATGTAGTACCAACTAGAGAATATATATATGTGAATCCTTTAAAAACTTTCCAGATAATGAACTTTCGGCTTTGAAGGTTTATTTTCTTTATTACTGATTATAGAACACTTTGATCAGACTTAAAGTGTTCTTTTTTTATTTGCTAATCCCAGTTTGTTGTTGTTTTAACAAGGACAATTCGGTCTTTGAAATGAGATTAAATCTTATTTAATCAGAATCTGTTTGCTTGTTGTTTTTGTTTTTTTTTGTATTTCGAGAACTTACTTCTTGACAATGTTTTTATTTATTTATTGTTTGAGTGAATACTTAGATGGAAAACATCAATATAGGACGAGATAAGTTCAACTATAACTATTATGGAAAATTTTAGAGAAACAAAAATCAAGAGGAAAATCTTCAAATGAGAGCGATTGTGCATGATAAATGGCATAGCTGGTTTCTTTTGTTTTACCTTTCGGAATAATGTATCTAAGTATTCCCAGTTCATTATACGGTACCCTCAGTGGCTCAGAATTAAGTCTGAAGGCTTATAACACTAAGAACCTGGTTCGATTCCCGCGGTGGGCACAGCACAAATAGCCCATTGTATAATTTTGCACTTAACAACAAGCAAATCATTACATGGATATAGGATCAACATTTATAGACGCTTTATCATAAAATAGTTTTCGATATGACTTGATTACTTGTTTTAGAGCAAAGCCACTTTGGGCTGTTTGCTGTGTCCACTATGGGAAACCGAATCCCGTACGATATGAATAACACAGGAATTAAAATAATGAAACTAAAATGAAAACAAAACTACCATAGACAGTTTTAAACATCTCAAATACCACATGAGCTTTATATAATTGTTATAATTTCTCTCCGTAACCATGGTTGTGTAAAATATCCACAGATGTGTGAATTACATATATGTTAGTTTAAATTAGAATTACAAACGTTGTTTTGAAAGCTTAAAGCACGTTCAGCAACGGCCCGGCATGGCCAGGTGGTTAGGGCGTTCGACTTGCAATCTGAGGGTCGTGAATTCGAATCCCTGTCATACAAAACATGCTCGTCCTTTCAGCCGTGGAGCGTTAT
>NW_013665770.1:948034-949066 GCF_000517525.1 Limulus polyphemus
ATATTAACATTTTATCTTTGACCACATAACGCTTTTATTTCCTGTTCATATTTCCTTTTCATTACTCTTTAACTGTATAAACTGAATTGAAAAGTGAATGATTAACCTTACGAGAAATCAGTTGATGTTTTATTGTGTTTCACAATCATTTTGTCACAGCACTCGGTTTTCTTGTAATTTAAATAAACAATTTTTTACCATAGTTACCAAATATGTTTAAATATTTTTCACTTAGATACTCGTGGAATCAGTTTAACAACTATCGGCCAATTTTTACCTTTTCAACTGTTTTCTCTTACATCCCATATATTTTAAATACTTCATTCCATTGTTACGTTTTATCTTACTTTATATGTGGGTATTCGATCACATTTATTTTACGTTGAGATTATAAGATGATATATCTCACTGATTGACGTTTAGAGGTGTGAACTGGAAGATCCACAATTTGAGTCCGCGATATACTGAACCTGCTCCATTCCCAGTTATGGGTGCGTTATAAAACTGACAGTAAATCTTATTATTCAGTTACGAATAGCCGGGTATGTTTAATTGTGATAACACACAGTTTAGTTATTCTGTAACATATAATTATTATTTCAACATAAATAGACAATAAATACTGCGCACTAAATACTAGAAAATGTTTTGTTTCATTAATAAAAGCTTCAAACGCGAGTGATTAAATAAAGCAAACATTTTATACATTTCTGAAATAGTTTCAGTTGTTTCTTTCTCGCATAAATTAACGCCTGTCATAAACAGATCGTCTGGGTTTTCATATCCAAGCAAAGTTATATTTTGTGAACAATATAAATTAATTGGACTTGTTTTTAATTCTCTAACTAAAACTGAAGTGTAGAATCCGTTAGAACCATTTCTAAATGATAAGGTTTACTATGAATGCTGAGAATGAGTTTTAATATTTTTTTAAAATGTACTTGTGTATTTTTACGACAGCGGAAGTCACGCGACGCTGGGAACATGCGCGCTGGAGTTTCTAGAAGGATCATGACTTATCGAGGAACCTCG
>NW_013665770.1:949076-950507 GCF_000517525.1 Limulus polyphemus
CGTGTAGCTTTGCGCGAAATTCAAAACAAACAAACTTTCAGCGAGTGCTTAAAGGGGTGGTTAGAAATTCTAGTCAAAATATTGTTTGTTTTTTAATTTAGCTGTAAAACCTACAACAAGAGCGTCAAATACAAACTTTTTATCCTTTATTGTTTGCCATTATAACTTTATTTTTATGTTAATTTTTCTCTAGTAAATCCTCTTAACTGTTATACAAATTTTTAAAAAATATGTGAAATTCCGTGTTAGGTTAGAATTTAAGAATCAAATAAGTATCTATCAACAAAATTATTGTAGTATTAAATCATTATCAGTATTTATTAATTATAATCCTCTGTTAATGATCCTATCAGTTTGAATTATTTCTGAGGGACTGAAGTTAAAAGTCGAATATAATTGGGCCGCTCACTTACTTCTGGATGCAGCACTCGCTTTCCGGATATTCTAAACGAAACGTTGAACAAACTTGAATTAAGGTTTGTTTATTGTTACTTTTATAATTAGTCCATTCATATTTACACATCCTGAAACGTTTAGATGGAAAACCTGGTGGTATTTTCTCTTCAACAATCGCAAGCAGCATGTTTGTTTATCACTTTCACGCAAAGGGCCATTAGCGCATTAGTCGCTCTTAATTTTAAACTGATAGACTAATGTAAGGCAGCTAGTCAATACCAACCACCGCTAACTTCTGGGCTACTCAAATCAAATAGTGTGACTTGGCTGTCACTTATAATGCACTCATGGCTCCAAATTCGGAAATTCGGATCCACAGTCTGTCACACTAGTCACTGAGCTGCGCTCGTCCCTAGACTAGAAGGAAGGCAGTTAGTAATTCAACAACGCTCACTGAAAATTCTTTGAACGCTCTTGTCTAACGGAATAGTGGGATTCGACAATCACTCTTATGCGCACCCACGGCCCCAAGGTACACAGAGTATTTCTGCAGCAACTGGAAGCGAACCATGAGTCCCCTGATTCACTGTGTCGGCATACTAACTACCAAACCATGCCCCATTGCAAATGCAATGGGCTTTATTCCCACAGAACAAAAACATTCAATACATTATTATTATATCTCGTTTTTCACAATTTTATTTAATAAAAAAACGTTAATTTTTTAAAAATAAAAAACTATAATATTTATAATAAATAAAGGTGGCGCTGACTTCTCACTGAATCTCTGTTTCATTTCCTCACATTTTAAACACTGGATAATACCTTTATTAATCTAAAATTTTATAACTGACTTCCTTTTTATAGATGTTTTATAGTGGACCCCAGTGGGACAGCGATAAGTTTACTGAGTTACAATGCTAAAATCCGACGTTCGATTTCCCATGGTGGACACAACAGATAGCCAAATGTGGCTTTGCTCTAAAAAACCAACTTTCTTGGTGATATAAACATCGAATATTAACATTTTATCTT
>NW_013665770.1:951357-953233 GCF_000517525.1 Limulus polyphemus
ACTGAAGTTCCTCGGAAATAATTTATACCACAAATTAACAAACGAGCAGATACGTAACAGTATAAAAATGTGTACATGCAGACGTATACATACACTAAAGTTCCCCTCTGCTACTATTTTATTAAACTTCAGTCTGAAGGTAAACAACGTTTATTGATAACCGAACGTCACATGTAACAACAATATTTGATTGCAGTGGTAAAAAAAACACCCAACTATGGAGAGCAATGAGGCTTCTTAGGCCTTACAAAAGTAGGTAAAACTTCGTTCGACTGCAATTGCTCGTTTTTTCACATTCCCTTCTTTATCAGTTCTAATAAAAAAGTGTGTGAAAATAGCGCCCCAGTGGCACAGCGGTATGTCTGCGAACTTACAACGCTAAAAACTGGGTTTCGATACCCGTGGTGGGCAGAGCACAGATAGCCCATTGTGTAGCTTTGTGCTTAACTACAAACAACAAGTGAAAATAGCATTTCAGCTCTATCTGTTGTATGCCACAAGTAATAAACAACCCGTGATAACTTCATTCAGTAACTAATCTGTAGTTGGGTTGGATGTATGGTAGCCAAATATATATATATATACATTATATTTCGATATAATATAAGATACAGTATATGAAAATGTTTGTTCGTTAGTTTGAATTTAAGCGCAAGGCTACACAATGGGCTATATGTGCTCGACATACCGCTATGCCACTGGGGGGGGGGGGGGATAGAAAGTGTAAAAATAGGATTCCCAATATATCTTTTGGTATGCCACCACTAACTTTCTTCCTTACTAAAATTAATAGCTCAGTTGGACCTATAACAGCAAAAAAGTATATCTGAAAATATATTCATGCAGTACAAGACGTAATATTCGGAAACAATACTTAAAATTATTTTAACAATGCTTTATATAAAAATTAAAGCATACACCCGTGAACCTGTTGGATTGTATTATTATGAACTTTTAAGATATTGTACATACTCTGAACATAAAGTATCTTTGTTTTTATATATATGAATTACGCCTAAAGTATCGAAGGAAACTTTTTAGTATATCTGATATTACGGTATTTAATTTACGTGTGTTGTCAATTCGTTGATTCATGTGACTTTGCTGAATTCTACTTCTACAAAATAGAGAAGATTAAGTGCAAAAAAAGTGATAAACGTAGATGTAAAATCTTTAATTGATAAGTCGGAATGCAACCGTTAAAAATCTGCGTGTCTGTTGTAGATTATAAGAATGGAGGAAATCCTTTAACCTCATACAACCTCCTTAAGTCTGAGAGACATGTGCCTAGCAAATCATATATATCAAAGCACCTAATTAAATATCTTAAAAATAAAATTATCAAACTAATGGTAAATATCCTATTTTCTCAGTCAACTTTTAAAAGCTATGTAGCTTAAATTAACACGGCGATTCACAGAAATCAGGGAATCTAACCTATCTAAAAGCTAGTGAGTGTCATGTCACGCTTGATTTCTCGGAATATTAGGAGTCATAAAAGCCAAAATGCATTTATCCAGATATAATAGTTGATTACTGTCTGCCTATTATGATTTTAGTGACGGGGGTACAAGGGGGCCTGGGGGAGGGTGCCATGAAGCCTTATAAGCGTAGTTGTTGTTGGTATAATATGTCTAAAGTAAAGACGTAGTGTGGGATCATCTAACCTACAGCCAAGCGCATAAAATTTATGATGAAAGTAAAAATATCGATTCAATTTTAAACTTAGATTGTTTCTGAATTAAGCTATTTTCTGTTATATCACCAACGTTTCAATAAAAACAAACCTCTTTAAATAACAGAGATTCTAAAGTAAAAAGTAATGTTGCGTCATCGAGATCACGTGACAATTCTCACGCTCTCTTGTTTTTAGAAC
>NW_013665771.1:0-9521 GCF_000517525.1 Limulus polyphemus
TACACAATTGCCAAAATACTATAATCTTCCTATATTATTTCAAAACTTTAATATATAATATAAAGATTTCATTACATAAAGCTAAATTTTAGCCTTATTTTAATTTGAAAAACACCACATGCAACTACACTGTGTTTATAATTACCGGCATACAATAAAAGTAACTTTTTTACTATACCAAAATTATAGGCAAGCAGACTTTTGTTTTATATTGTTGATCAGAAAGTTTATTATTTTTTTTTACATTTCTTGTCAGTGGTTTTCTTTGCTTAGTCAAGCAGTTACAGTTTAGGCTGATAAGCCTAATATTAAGATGACCTTGTCAGCACAACAAAATTTGATACGATTGAGTGCAGAATGATTTACCCATGCCTATCTTATCTAGTTCCGTGAAAAACTTTTTCTATCATTCTGCAACATCATAATCCAAATGAAGCAGAAAATCATTAACAGCTAATAAAAAGGAAAAAAAGGTCTCATAGATTAATTTATTCTAATTCTGCTGAAAAGAATTTCAAGCGCTGCGCTTATTGAGGATTCCCTCTTGTATTTTCTTTTCATTTTTATATTATGGCTTATCTTTTCTCCTTTGCATTTGTGGAAGACATTGCTCTGGTATTTTTGCCTTGGGCATATCCCGTATTCTTCCCCACAGAAATAATTTTCATTCCAAACTACTACTTCCTACCAAATACTTGGACTTCTCAGGTAAGTGGTTGGACATTTTCTCCAATCACCCTCCCTTTCCTTTGTCCTCTATGTGATAATTCAGACCCTGATTATGTCCTTTTGTTTTTCATCACCTCCATAAAGTTAGTGATCTCACAGCTTCTCTTGAGTCTGGCTCAACATCTCCTGGATGTCATATTGCATGTGAAGTATGGATGACTTTCAATACCTTTGTTACATTTCTTACACCACATTGCCATTTCTTACACCTATGGGTTTCATTGTTCAGTCCACACACCTTTTCTTCCCTATGCAAATTATTTTTGTTCTGTTTTCTTATAGTGGAGTAAAGGGAAATACATTGCTTCTCCAGCTCTAAGATGCTGGGAAGGTGAATATGGATAGTGTAATTCCACTAATATGTGACTGAGTGGATGCACTGCTTGATTGGGAGTAAGAAGAACCAAACCATTCATGATGGTTATGCCAGCTGGATGGGTCTTGTGTTCTATTTGAGATGCAGGTCTGGAATGATTTATTCACCTGCTGATTCTAATAAGTATTTCTTATATACTGTATGGTCTGAATTATTGCCCTAGCCACTCTATACATACATACTTTGCTGACCTTCTGAGCTACATGGGCTGGTTGAGCATTCACTACATTCCACCCACCTATGCAGGAGATTCTTTTGATGTTACCTTTTGATCTACCAACTCTATTTGGCAAAGAATATTCCTTGAATGAAATGGATACAGTCTCCTACTGCATGATGCTCCACTAGCTCCTCTTCCCTAGTGGGTTACACACTCCACGAGCTTTCCTTTTCTGTTGCTGTATTCTTAGAAAGTGAGTTTCACTCAAAGCCTTAGTTCATGTACAAAAACTTTATTGGTAGTGGCAGAGGTAAAAGCTCTCACTTCTTTAGAGAGGAAAGTATCTATCTGAAATACATTTTCAGGTAAGGAAAATGTTAGCTTTACAATCACAGAATGAAGAAGCATATTCAGGATTATAATTAAAGATTCTGTTAGTGGTTCATTTTCTGCACAAATAGGTAATAATAGGATATTTGGTTTTACTTACTTTTTTATAAAATATTTAAGAAATGGTTATTTGAGTTTACTTTTTTTGACAAAATGATTAAGTGCCTCTCAAGTCTAATTTAATGAATTCCATTTCTCTTTGTATTTTTCAAAGTTGATCTTATAAGATTGAACATTGAAAAAGTAGTAAGTCTTAGTTAGCTGATATTTTCAAGAATTTGAACAAATCTATATTGAAATTGGGCTGAATAAATGTTTTTTTCATCAGTATCTTATAAAGTAATATAACATATCTGATACATTTATTTCAACACATTCATATGTCTTAAAAATACTGTGTTTCTATTAATCAGTTTGTTTAAATATGCAGACAAGGATGATGTTTAACTGATTGAAAACAAAGAGAGAATTATTTGAAAACAGACTTAATCATTTCATTTGTTGGTTTAGATTATAGCTAGATTCATCCAGTTTTTCTTTCACCACACAGATTCTTTAAATCTTCATTTTTAAACGTACTAAGAATCTCCTTCACAACACATTTCAGTTCTACAGGTCAAGCTTTTTTACAGGTCAAGCTTTTTAACACTTAAACATGTGTTAAATTTTTATGGAAAAAAAAAGATTAACTGAGAAGAATTTAAAATTAAAAACAGCTAAAATGAGATAAAAAAATGCATCATCTAAAAACAACGTTTTGCCACTGTTAACATGGATGGCATCATCAGGTACTCAGCATGACACTTAAGTACACCCAGTTAGTGATGCCAACCACATAAACTTGAGCTAGCATAAGTATAAACCTACTCAACCTTGTGTTTTATTTATTAAAAATGACCTCTTTTACTTTACATTTATTAACAGTAGGTTCTCAGCAAATAATTTTAACAATTTTATTTTTATTACAATGTTCTGTATCTTTCAAATGTTGGTAGACATGTGATGGAAAAGAATACTAGTCTTGACTCTGTAGGCACATTATTAACTTTATTTTAAAAAGTTAATGTGATTATTTGATACAAGCTTCACAAGTTAGGTGAAAACAATTACTCCTTTTTTCCTGGTACACTACATTGAATGGTAATGTCTCTTTAAGAAGACTAAAGGCATAAAAGATAAAACACCAAAACTTGCACAAAACCTAGGCTGGGCATGGTCTTGTGATCAGCAAAAACTACAATATGCTTCACACTTTTAGCTTTGGTTGTATAATAAACATGGCCATCAATTCTGCTATTCAGTTAAGAGTAGCCATTCAAGTGGCTGGTTTTCTTATATCTGGTTAGCAGTTCTTAATTAGGAGCTTAGAAGTAAAACTGTCACAGTTGGTGATTGTAAGTTTTCATTTCATGACATTGTATACTTCTATATAGCTAGTTATTATATCAAATTAGTTTCACTATTACTGGGTTAATTTTTAGTTTTTATCTACGTGGGTAAGCTTCCTTGATCAAAGTAATTGATGATTAAAACAGTATTTTGGTTTAAAAGCACACTGTGATATGTGAAAATGTTATTAAAATGTATGTCCTTGTTTTACATTAGATTACCACTGATCATGTAATTTTAATGTAGTAATGGAGCTTAACTTTTAAAAGTTACTTTTTGAAACTCATTTAGTAAAAAACTGTTTAGTTAGCATTATAGTTTATACTTCTTAATAACTCTGATGCATTTGTTTCACAAAGAAAAAATAATTTTTAGAATATCTTATTTATTAATAACTAAAAACATGTTTCAAATCAATGTGTTAATGGTAGAGGAAAATCTTAAGTTGTGAAGTATGCAATCACTATTGGTTTTAACCAAGTTATTAAAGAAACTACAATGGATAACTACTTTAACCAAAGTATATCCCAATTTGCTTGATATTTCTTCTACATACCTGTATACTGACAGGAGTCTAAAGCCATATTTAGATTTATAACTGACTTAAAGGTTTGGTAGATACTCTACATTATTTATAACATTTTCATCTTTTTTTTTATTCTATAGATGTACTGAAATATTTTTAAAAACAATTCGTTTTAGAAATATAATTTTTCTTTTTAATTTAAACTTATGTTTCAAGTGAAACATATGAAGGAAGACTCAACTTTAAAAGGTTATCCTCTCAACTATTTGTAGATAACTACTAAAGGGATAAATCTATTTAAATAATGCATTTTTTCCCCAATACATAAACCAGAAAATCTCCCTAAAAATGTGTAAAAATTCAGTTGCAACAGACTTCTCTAGAGGACGAATGTTGCTCAAAGTTAAACAGCCTTTTCACTTCTATTGGATTATTGGAATAATCAATATAGGGATAATTATATTTGTAGTTTATATTACAAAAGTTTTTGTTTTTTTATGCAGCATTCAGTATTAGTCATACTAACACCGCCCGACAGGTGGCTGTTTGTGCTTAAGACATTAAAAGTTGCTTCCCTTGCACATAATTGTAAAAAAGGTGAAAATGCAAGTTTGCATATATCTCCGCATGGACCCAACAAACCTCCATGCCAAATTTGGTGAAGATCCATCAACAGGAGATAAAGTAGTGATAAAAAATGGGAAAATGCTTATAAAAACCCTAAAATGCAAAACTGAAAATTTATATGTATCTCTTCATGGACCCAATGAACCTCCATACCAAATTTAGCGAAGATCTATCTACATGGGGCAAAATAGTGGTAAAAATGCCCATAAAAACTACAAAATTCAAAACTGAAAATCTGTATTATCTCCCCATGGACCCAATGAATGACCATACCAAATTTGATGAAGATCCATCCACACCCTCCAAATGTTGTGAACACACTCTTAGAAATACCAGCAACCAATAATAATTATCTAGATGGATGTTTTACTGCCCTCTTGTGTTGAGAATCAGTAATACAGCAGTCTTTACGAAAACCTTAACTAGACCTACTCTGCTGTGAAGTTATTACTTTTTTCTGTCGAAAAATTAAAAGTAGTTAGAAATATTTTATTAACTTTAGAGCCATTGAATTTGAATATTTATGGTAATCAAGATTACCTTTATGTATTCAACATGTCAATCATTCACTTGTAACAGTTTGTCTAATAACTGTCTAATGTTCATTTTCATCAATAAACTAATTTAGAAAAATTAAAAATACAAATATTTTTCAAGGGTTAAAACATACTGTGTAAAAGTAATTCACTTTCAATAAGAATGTTCTTATGATTGCAGATGCAAGAACTGGGGGAAAAAGCTAAACAGGAAATGAAAAATGGATCTTGTCTTATAGCTTGCAGATTTCCACTGCCTAGTTGGGATCCTAAATACATAATCAATGATGGAATTGACTCTGTATGGGTTTATAAAATAGACAGAGCTAATTTTCAGCCATAACATCTCAGTTTAATTACTACCATTTTGAATATCTTTTGTAATCTAATAACTGAGGAAATTCAATCAAAAACAAAAAAAAAGAAGACATAACCAGATCCACATCGTTATCTATACAATTAAAACTATATAGGTAACATGGCCTTGTGGTCATTATAATGTTAAATGAACATGCAAAAAAAGAGAAAAAACTTTTTAAAGGATGTTGTCTTTTAAAAGCTATTATTAGGGTGTATCTGTGTGTATGTATTTTAAAGATATAGAGAGATATATATATGGCTGTACTGTTCTTTATTAGTTATCTCCCTCCCACATTTATTTAATTTATAGAAAAAATACACAAACCAATATAAACCTTAAATCAAAACAATACATTTTTAAAATATCTCAAAGAGTTAGGTACATTGTTCATAACTTTTGTTTTGTAGTATCTTTGTTCTTATTGCTTTATTATGGTTCATTAAGATTCTGTGGTACTCTTCTGTCATTGGTCCTACAAGTTTACTATCATTTACTTTTTTTTCATAAAGTTACAATATATACATGAAATTGTTTTAAGCAACACAAAACTATTATTGATAAGTACAAAAAAAATTATCACATTACGAAATAAAAATTAAATTAAATTATTGATATTTATTCTGCAAATTTCAGTCCAAATACATCTGGCCATCTAAAAACTAGAGCAAAACTTAAGTTTAAAACTACATTTATTTAAACATTCCTCTTATTTAGAAACTAGAATACTGTGCTATCTTTATTATGCAGCACTTCTGCGATTTTTTGTTGGAGGTACTGCACTTTCTTTACCGTAGTTGTTAGAAGATTGAATTCTGAATGTAATACCTGAAACAGAAGAGGAGAAAAACAACACAAAAATATTTATTTTTTGGATTAGCTATTAGTTAAATACTCAATAAAATATAATTAGTATTATGCTGGATAGTGTTTACCAAAATATTCCACTTTCATAATTGATTAAACAGGTATCTGTAATTCATCACACTCTTAAAAGGCTTACCTGGACCACTGTGTAGCCAAGTTTTGTAAGTAACCTTATATTCAAGGCATTCACACCAATGACATCTTGAGAGTGCATTGTCAGATCTTTGAAGTCCCATACCAGCAGGGCAATTCTGAAATTAAGTACTCGTCAATAGAAAACTTTTATGTTTTAAAACAAAAAATTACATCAAATAATTAAGCAAAATAATTTTTTATGTACAAAGTACTAAAGTATAATTTTACCTTTAGTATAAGTTTGACTGCATTAAAATATAACACAATACAAATTAAACTACATAAGATTATGAAATAATCAAATAATTTAAATCATCACACTTATTATATTACATTTATCAGTATTTATTTGTCACCTAATCAATGTTATATATTTTATACTTGTGTGCATCTTGTGAATTGAAAATTGTGACTATTAACAGTCTGTTACACTAGTTTTCTGTGTCAAATTTTTCTACCACATTGGAGTATAAATGTTATCATTAATCACTTATTTTTTTATAATCTCAATCTACTTCATCTTTTTGTTATTTATTTATCAACACGTCAGTAAATTCCTGGTAAAAATTTATGACTGTATTAAAGATAAACTTTACATTAATTGTACAAAGACAGCATTGTAACTTGCAGCATGATGTTGGTTGAAAATACTCACCAAAGTTTCTATCATCAGTGAGCACTCATAAATATTAATACTACATACTTCAAGAGATGCAAATACTTCTTCCAAACACTAAAACTAACATGAAATGGTATATTTTAACATTTACACTTGTGGGCTTGTCCAGATATTTTTACTTTCCTTTGCTTATACCTATATATATATATATATATATATAGAAACACACACACACACACACACACAGAATGCTTAAGGGATAATTAAGAGTTTTCTAAATCACAGCTTTGACAATACACAACTACATCTAAAATATAATGTTAGTAGCACCTCCAAGTTCATTTTTTATGTAAAGTAAGTCTCAGATTACTAGTGAAGTGATCTGATAGGCACAGTTCAGTGAGATATAAAAGTATAGTAGGGTTGAACAACAGCAGTGCCTGTAAAGAAATCTATATCGACACTGAAACATGCCACAATTAAAAAAAAAAAGCCAGTCAAACTCATCAATTGATTGCAGAGTGGCTACGAGTCTCGGAAGGTGTGGTTAGCAGGATGCAGACTCACTTTCAGACTACCAATATAGTTGGCTGGAGACCTGTATCATAAGAATTATGTAACCAGCAAGTCTCAGTTTCTCAACAGAATCAACATTTCAGAGCAGAAATTGGATGATAAAGGAACATACACACAGTAAGAAACAGGCTTCATAAAGTAGGTTTTATGTCAACAACATATGAATTGACCAAAACGACACATGGAAAAATTTCTTGTTCACAGTCGTATCATGATTCACTTTGCAGCCAGACATGTACACATTTGGATGGTGGCTGAGACCAAATTCATAAAGGAAAATGGTGCATATGGTAATTCTGGCATACTAGTCTAGGCAGGAACCAGTTTTGGTTGTTAAACTAACCTTTACGTGTTGCAATGGCACTATGAATACCATATACAAATGCAGTTGGAAAAAATGTTTTTTCTAATGGATGATAACGAGCACTCTCACAATGCTTAATTGATTAGTAACTTCCTAGAATAAGAGGGTACTGAGTGAATATCCTGGTTAATGTACACATTAGATTGAATCTGATTATGTATAGCAGCATTTCAAAAACTTTACTCATCCACACCATCATTTAATAAATATGGTTTCCTGCATGCCCCCCCCTCCCCTAAATGAGTGAAAGTGTGAGTTATGAGATGTAATACATGGATATACATTAAAATGCAATATTTACTGTAGTAATTACTTATTATTTTCATTAATAAACAATATATGAAAACTTAATTGTGCATTACTGCACTATTTACTAATCACTTGTGCCCCTTTAGGGGGCAAGCCCCACAATTTGGGAAATGCTGATGTGTAGGATGTTCTATAAAGATGATTAGCAGTATGATTCCTCTCCAAACAGTTTTGATGAACTGAAACCAGCTCTAATGGAGGAGTGCACCCCATTACCTCAGAAATTCATTGATTTATTCATTTTAATTATGCAACATGAATGGACAGGCATATACAACTACTTCATGACACTTTTTCAAAACTTATAACTGTTAGTACTTACATTTTGTTATTTAATCCTTTTTTTTCCTGTTTTAAACAGCTCATTGCCTTATACTAATTATCAGTAATAACCTTGTTTAATTAAATTGTTAAAATGAACCACAGTTCAACACATATTAATGCTCTTGATAGTTTTAAACAACTATTTTTATAAATCTAAATTTTATTTTTTATTATAGAAAAGCAACTTACTGGACAAATCACTCATTTCCTTACATATTTGTAAATATGTTAGAATTGCTGAATCATAAGTAGTCTTATCTTGAAAAAATAAAATGTCATAAGTTCATAAAAGTGGACTTGAAAAATAAAAATCACCTTTTTTTTTTTACTTCGTTCAAGGTTTGGCACATACATTTGATACTTCATTGCACTAAGATCTACAAGGAGAACTTACCGATAACAGTCAGCAGGCACAGGTTTTGTGTCACTGTTAAAACCTGCTTGAACACCATAATCTACTATTGGTTGTGGTTTACCATCTTTGTTCACTATAAATTCAGCATCTATATATTAAAGAAAAAAACCTTTTCACCCAATTTATACATGAAACATTTTAATGTGTTTGACATATATATATACAATAAATTGAAACATAAAATTTGTGAAGTTTACATCCCTACATACAATATTAAGGTTTATGTGTTATCATTATTGATAAGAACTTCCGAGTGAAAGTAAAGAATAGTGTATAACAATATGTAAACTACACTACAACTGCTATATGTAGTGTTGAAAAGGCTTTAACATAACATAATATTTTGGGACAACATGGGACCTATTGGTCTATCTTGGCTGTTCCATCCTCAAAACTAAATTAAAATGATTAAAAAAATAAAATACAAATTTTTTAAACCAATCCCTTTTCATTCCTATACTTATCAAGCTTTTTCTTAAACTCGCTTAAATTTACTGCCTCTACAACATCTGAAGGCAACTCATTCCAAAGGCCAACCATCCTTTTAGAAAAATAAAACTGTCTTAGCTGAAGATGACTCCTACCTTGCTAAAATTTATATTTGTGCCCCCTAGTCCTACTATTCTCATTGGTAAATATAAAAAAAGATGATACATCAACATTATCAATTCCCTTTACAATCTTAAACACCTCAATCAGATTCCCCTTAACTCTTCTTTTTTCAAGAAATAAAAAACAGTTTGAGAGATTTCAGCCTCTCGTTGTATGACAACCTCTCCATCCCAGGCACCATTCTAGTAATCTTTCTCTGAACCCTTTCC
>NW_013665771.1:10367-11539 GCF_000517525.1 Limulus polyphemus
GTAACCTTTTCAAAGAATGTTAAAATATTTGTAAGGCAAGATTTTATCTTAGTGAAACCATGTTGACTATCCAATAAAATTCTAAACTTTGTTAAATGACTTTGCAAAGCATTTTTTAACACTTTTCAACAATTTTTCCCACAACTGATGTAAGACTAATGGGTCTATAATTACTGGGACAATTTTTAGCACCTCCCTTGAAAAGGGGAGTTACATTAGCCAACTTCCAATCCTCTGATACCTGCCCACTATTAAAGGACTGACAAAAAAACAGTAGTAAGTGACTCATATATCCTCCTTCAAGACCCTTGGGAAAATATTATCTGGCCCAGGAGCCTTATCATTTTTTAAACTTCCCAATTTTTTCTTAACCAGCTAAGAGTTAATGCTGTCATCTTGTATGATCTCGTTTCCATTTATCAAATGATAAAGATTTGGAATACTGCTTAAATCTTCATTAGTAAAAACCAAAGAAAAAGTAAAATTTAATAACCCAGCCATCTCATAATCATCAGATACTAGTCTTCCTTTATCATCTCTCAAGGGTCCTATCCTAACATTTTGTTTCCCCTTTATGTATTTAAAGAAATCTTTACTGTTAATTTTTACATTTTCAGCCAACTTTTTCTCATAAATCCTTTTTGATGTCGTATTTCCTGTTTCACCAACCTCCTTGATCTTCTAAGTCTCCTGTCATACTGGCCAATTTAAACATCCTAAATTTATGATGCTTTTCTTTAATTTCATTTCTTAAACTCTTTATGAGCCAACCTTGTTTTTTACTTTTAGCTACCCTTTTCTTTCTATTAGGAATATGTTTACATTGAATATTTAAAAATTTATCTTTAAAAAGTTTCCAAATCTGATCAGTGTCTCCAAATAACTTGGCTGCCCAATTCACAACAGATAACTCTTGTCGCATCCCTTCAAAATTTTTAAACAAAATATCATTATTTCTTATCACCATATGCATCAAAACATTGAACCTAATAGAGCAATGATCACTTGCACCCAGATGTTCCCCAATTTCCACCCTCTCAATCATGTCTATATTTGAAGTTAACAATAAGTCTAAAATAGCATTGTTCTAAGTTGGTTCTTGACTAACTGGTAGAAGAAAGCCATCCTGAACAGTTTCCAAAAACCTTTCTACCCTCATGGTTTAGATTCTA
>NW_013665771.1:11560-22053 GCF_000517525.1 Limulus polyphemus
GGTGAAAAAGACCATCCTCGAACAGTTTCCAAAAACCTTTACTCCCTCTATGGTTTGTATTCTACGATTTCCCTAATCTATATGCCTGAAATCAAATTACCCATAATTATGACTTCATTAACAGCTGAAATCTTAATCTCATTGTAAAGTTTCTCACTAATTTCATCAGTATCATCTGGTGTTCTGTAACCAATTCCAACTAAAAGCCTTTTCTCTTTATATCTATTAATAGAAACCCAAATGGATGTAATCTCTTTGGTATTATCTTTGATATCCTCAACTTCAACAGGATGTAACTCACATTTTACCTATAAAGTCACTCCTCCTCCCATCTTTAATACTCTATCCCTATTAAATAGCCTGTAACCCTATATTTCCAAAAAATGTTGTCATCAAAATCATCTATGTTTAACCATGTTTCAGTTATTCCCATTATATCAAAATCCTCTGTTCCTACCAGTGCTCTAAAGTCATCTATTTTATTTCTTATACTTTTAGCATTACAATAGTAACAGTTAAGCTTATCCTTATGACTACTTCTATACTCATTTCCTATAAGTTATGGCCGTTTTTTTAAGTGCCTTTATCAACCCCTTATACTAATTAATTAGGTCCTCTGACCTACCTTTCCCTACATCATTAGCCCCTACATGTACTACAAAAACTGCATCTCTGCTAGCTTCCTTTGTTATATCTCTTGCTCTGTCAGTTATATCCTCCACCTGTGCCCCTGGGTTACATAATCTGATTCTTTTCTCCCTATTTACCCCACAGACTATTCTATCCACATGCCTTATCAAGGAATAACTTATAACTATAACCTCCTTATCATCCACATCCTTCTCTGACCATTTTGTTTTCCTTCCCTCTAATAGTTACCCATCTGCAGAAGCCAAGGGCTGGAATTTGTTGCTCAATACCAGGGCTGTTCAGGCAGGATGGCATATGACAGATATGGTAGTGGTTGAGAAACTATCTATATTAGTAAAATGTTTGACAACAACTGTTACAATGTAAACGAGATTAAATCCACCAGAGTATGTTTTCATCAATTTTATTTATGTCATAACACATCAGAATTAAGAGTAAGGATTTTTTAGCAGCATATTAATTATTTATTTTAACACCATACATTATTAATGATTATTTTCTTGAATTAACCTATTTATCATTCACAAGAACTGGTGAGCCAGCAATGTTACTGAAAATTGCCAATCTTCTTCTGAGTTTATATAAAACAAGATTCAGTTTTCTTAGTAGAATGAAACACATTCTATGTATGTAGCTGTTGTGAAAAGGCACAAATAAATTTAGCTGTGAACTAGTTTTAAACTTTTCTATTTATCATAAAACCTTACAACATACCAAGTCAAGCAGGTAGAACATATCATATTCTGTGTGATATAAATAAAACTAATTACATGCCAAAAATAGCAATGTAATACACTGAATGTTGAACTTGAAACAATAGTGTACAGAGGGAGCTCAAGTACTCACCAATAATACAACCCATTGTGGTAGACAAGTTTGTAGCCATAAACTTTCCTCGAGGCACAAAATTATTCAGGGCTTCTAAGACACTTTTATTGACACTCTTGGTATCAGGTGTTGCTGGTGGCTATGAATTTTGAATTGAAAATATATATGTAAAAAATACAGGGAAAAAACTTAATATATTTCAAAATTATGATATAACATCTAAAAAAGTGCTGTATTTAGATTCTAAAATTAAATGTACACTTTTCTGTATTTATGCCATCATGTTTGTCAGGGAATTTCTTTCTCAATTTTATAGCTAGAAAGGCTAAAGTTAGCAAGCAGACTTGGGGGGGGGGGCTTTTAAATGTGCTTAGAAGGCCACTCAGACATGATGTCATGTCTGAAAATGTTCATACCAGCCACTCACTAGCTAGAAGGATCAAAGGCAGGTGTCCTAATGAAGTTTTTTTTATGGGTCATATCCATCCCCTTGGGGTAGTTATAGAAGTAACTGGGATAATGGAGGAACTTAATCAGTACATTGAGACTCCTGTGAATCATTAGAATGCCTTTAAACACTAAATGGGTATTCTAAGCTAGTGGGTATAAAGTACTCTTCCTCTATTATAAGAAAATGAACTGCACCAAAGTACAGTCATGTACTAATAGTTTACAATGTGACTGGCTGTCATCCAACCAACAAGAAAGTTTCAAACCAGTATAGGAAATCATACTATAATAATAATTATCAACCATTAGATGCCAGAGAAGAGAACTATATCACGTTCAAGAAATGTAGACAGTAAAGTATGATGGGAAACCATGTGGGAGATCTACACAAAATTAATGACATCCTGAATGTTAACAGGTAAAAGCAGAATCATGTCATTCCTTCAGAAATAAGACTTGTTGGGCAGGGATTCATCTGCTAGCAAAAAAAGAATCCCAAACAGGGGTGTAGTGCTGCTCGAGCACCACTCCAGCATCTGAAACTGGAGCTGAGTCCCAACACTTCAAAAACTAAAATATGCACATGAAAAAGTTATTCAATTTATGCCTGAAATTGTCTTTCATATACAAATACCTAACCAAAGGTCACTTTTTTTAGCTCTTCACATTGGCAGGGTAGGGGTATGTGATGCATTATAAAAATCAAGGTTATTAATATTATAGTGCAGTTAGAAAGATAGTACATTATTAAAATATGAAGTTTTATTGTTAGTGATTTTTATTTGGTACATGGTTGTTGTTTTTTGCCTTGGTGCTTAATTTAAAGAAAGATACGTTTTGTGTATTCTCTCACTCCCATGTGCATATTCAATATGACTATAGTGTAAGTAGTCTCAAATAATTAGTGTTAAATATATTTTCTTTATTTAAAATGGACTCAAAACAATTGAAATTAGTCTTTGGCCTTATGGCAACATCACACACCTGACAAATTTAACACAACACCACTAATTCCAATTGCGCTACAAACGTAGTGATATGTGATATGATACCTGGAAGAAAAAGGGACCAATGGAACACTATGGCTTGACATATAAACTCCTGATATGAATATTATTTAAAACTATGGATTTTAATGAACACTGATAAGGTCAAATGGCAATTAAATAACTTGGCTCAAATATGAAGAGTATTACATGACATTTGGAACATTTCACAATCATAAATAAATAAACTTATAGTTGCATAAAAACAGGGTGTACTTCTCTGTTTAAGACAATTTATTATACAAAATACAAGTATATTATACAACTTATTTGCTTTTCTTTTGCATTTTCTGAAATAATGTATTAAAGATAAAATAGACATGTATTTACAATTGCTAAATATTTGTGACTCCTGTAAGTATACCACCTGTACATTTCTATAATTATTTCCAGTACTGTACATTTCACCAGATCCCAATAAAATCGAAATACAAGACAGGCAGTGCTTGTATTAAAATAATTATCAGTATATGTAAAATACATAAAAAGATTTTTTCTTACTGTTTTAAGTAAAACATTAATTTTATTCAAAAAAAAAATCTTAATATAAAAATATGAACAATTGTGATTATATCCAAAATCAACTGTAGGAGAAATTGTAGCTGCATTCTGAAACTTTTATCATGGATTTATTCATCAACTTTACAGCAAGGCTAGAGTAGTTCAGAAAGGATAATCTTTTGAGTCATCCAGAAATATATTAACATGTATTATTTTTATAAAATATTAAAATACTATAATGCTATTATGGCATACCTTTGCTTGTGAAGTTTATCATAAAAAGACATTTACTGGCCTTTCTTTTAATTTTACAAGTTATATAACAATTTTTAAAGAAAACTTGGTACAGATCTTAGTTTGCTGTGTATATAAAATCTTCGTCACTTATGAATTTTTACATGAACAGTTTGACAACAACAACAACAAATTATGAAAAAAGTGTTTTCCTATCTACCTGATTGATCAAATGATTTGTTTTTTTTGAACAAATGAAATTTCAATAAACCATCAACGTATGAAGTTTCTAAATGTTCACTTTTTTATAACTTTGCCATATATTGATAAATATTCTTAGTGTATTCACAAGTATAACTAAGATGTACTTTTAAACTAGAATGCCATCCGCAGTATTTCTTCAAAAAATAAAGCTTGTATTTCTTCATTAAAACTATCAATTTATCTGTCCTTTTTTTTGCAACCAAAGTTACATTGGTTCTACTTCACAAAAGCTGCTGACATGAGAGAAAGAGCAAGCAAATTTAAGGATGTTAAACAAGTTTAGTATATTGGATCACTACTTGAGTGAGTGTGACACAGACATCCATTCAAATGATTTTAAGATCTTAACAAAGACCAATCATGAACAAAGCTTTTGTATAAAATAGTTTGCTCATGCACAAGCTAAAATTGAAAATTAACTAAGTCAGTTTAGCTTACAAATAAATGCTGGTCTTATAGCTTAGAATTCCTCATAGAAACTGAAAACTACAAGACATATTTATGTTAGTTTACGGACAAATTATAATTACCTTCAACCGAAGTTCTCACTACACCCACTTTCTTAATTGAAAGTATTATTTCATGTATTACTATAACATGCAAAGACATAACTCACTGAGATATCTTCTAAGGCTGGCTCATTTATGATAGGTGGGCAGGTGGTAATTTCCAATGTTGCCACTGCATTTAAATTCAACAGCTTCATCTTACTACTATAACTGCGAAAGGTTCCCATACCTGTTGAATGATGAGTGGATACATTATTTTCACAAGACTTGTTTCCATACAATAATGACTATACAAGCACTAACTGACTAAATGGCTTTCAAGATACACCTTATTTGTACAAACGAAAAATACTGACCTATTAAAGGTTGGTAAAATGATGGTGATAAAACACTTCTCAAGTGGCTCTCTGTTGCTCTTCCCAAGATAGCTAAAGACCAAACAATGTCCAGCCAAACAGCTGAATCTGGAATATTCTTTTGAACCAATTCTGAAGAAATCAAAGAAAATATGGGCCCAGGGTTTTCAGGTATGTAGTTAACCTTTGCTAATGTCAGTAAATATGCTACCCACTCTTGGGGACGGCATTTGTCAGAATATTTTAGTAGCCTTTCTCCACATGCTTCAAGTAAAGCTGAAAACATAATAAATATTAATTAATCTTCATCAAAATATGAAATAAGCAAAACCTAAAATCAACAACCTATACTCAAAAATGAAATACTTAAACAAGTGCATGCTGTATGAATAAACAAAAATATAAAATACTTATAAACTTTCTATAGGGATTTTTGTAAAGTAAATTTTACCCATACATATTCCACGTTAATTCAGAACTGTAAATAATTAATTGTTCACCCTTCATTATATTGGTAGTATTTATTTTATTTTTTTTTAATTTCTTAATGTTTTCAACATCTATCTTTCTATATCTATCTAAACATACATACATGAATATACATAAATCAAAGTTCTCAGTCTAATGTATTGATTCCACAAGTTCATGCAAGTAACTTACTGAACCAATGTTAATGAAAATTGGTAGAACTAAGGTAGACTCAAAAGATTCAGCGTAAAGGAATAACTAATCGAGCAACTGGTTCAGTGTTGGCAGCCATTTCAATCTTTACAACAAGAAGCTGATGACAGTTACGTGATGTTTAATGCCATGAGTAGCATGGGTTACTTCACTGACTGCTCACACTAAGTAGATCTGCACAGTGAATGGTGCATATTGTTCAAACATCCTCATGAAGTCAATGAAATAAATGATGTGCGAGTACATTTGTTAATTTTATAACCAGTTCTAGAACTAAAAAATAATAATTTTTCCAATGAAAAAGTATGAATCTGGGCTTTCAAAGTGTAAACGTACCATCCCAAGCATTCAAACTTGCGTTTATAGCTTCTTATTCCACTCTAACTAGTTTTCCACTCAACTTCTTTTAGAAGTCTGTCATTTCATCAGCATCTAAATTTTATAATGTTCTGGGTCAAATGCATCTTTGATCCTTTCCACCACACAAAAGGAGAAAAAACAAAGTGTGACTATTCAACATATCAGCTATGAGCCTGGCATCAGTAATTAAAATACTGTTATTCTCCTTTAAATTTTCTACATTGTACTTTATTATTTGTTATTCACAGGAATATAAAATCTCTTAGTTAAATTTTTATTCACACAATCCCTTTTTTCCTAAATAATGGCACAGATAATGTTAAGATTATAATAAATTAAGTTTGAGTTCCTAATTTTCAGAAAGCGAACTGTGAGACCGTGAGACAAGGTTTATCATTAGTGAATTTGGATAACGAGTTAAAGGGTAATGTGGGATAGATCTGGAAAAACGTTTATAAATAAACTGCTTTTAATTCAAAATAGACATATTCCTAAAATAATCAGGTAAGGAACAAAGAATATTAGGACTTCATCTGAGTGAAGTGAAAGAATATTACAAGGATAAGAGGAGAGAGAAGTACTACAAATACGGTAAAATAGCATGATAATAGTGTGTGGATGGTCCACTATGGTAGGATAGAAACAGATTAATGTCTGCTCAGATCAATGAAAACAGCATGGCAAAATTATTCATGGATCATGCACTATACAGCTATTAAATTTACTCTTAAGCTTCTGGATTTCCAGATCTGATGGAAAACTCCATTTTTTACCAAAATAGTGATATTTTCTGCCATTGAGTCAGAGATTGCTTGATAATACAGATGGAAATTCACTCAATAACATGTCTAAAAGAAACTTTCTTGGCATGATGGTGGATAAGTGCTCTGTTGCAATTAGCAGAGCTAATATAAGTTTAGGGTGTATTTATGGATATACAGATTATAAATCCAAAGAAGCAATCATCATCATATCTTTATATAAGGTGGACATGTTTTGTAAACCAAATCCAAGAATACTTTTTACCTGTACTCATCATAATTCCAGATGCAACTGTACTAGAAAAATGACGTGTCAGGATATTTTAGGGTTGATTGTTTGGACCACGGACAACAAGTCGCCATAAATTGGAGATGTATGGTCACCCTATCTTTATCCAAAATTCTAATGGGCATCACTGGATTACTGTGTACAGTTTAGTCTCTTTATCTAACAAAATATATTGACTTACTGAAAGTGGTTCAAAGGAGGACTACTAGGATCAGTACAATGATTCAGAAGAGAAAAGAGTTGTATCATAGGATAGGTTAAGATCTCTTAATTTGTTTTCTCTTTGTAAAACAAAGGATAAAGGGTGATCTTATTGAAACTTACATGACTATATGCAGTGATCAATAGAATGAAGGCCTCTCATTTTTTTACCTATATTCTGAAAAACAATATGAGAAGACAAAGGTTTAAGATTTGGAAACAATGCTACGATTCTGTTAAGACAACTTTATTTTTATAACATGTGATTGGCATATATAATATGATGCCATCAGCAATAGTAGTAGAGATTGGCACTTTACCAGGGTTTAAAAATTGGAGGAATTAAAAAGTTCCTGAAAAAATAGAGTGGGTTAAAAATGTTTCTTTTTTTATCATGGGTGAGTATATAAGGACAGTCTTGAGGGAAAAAATAATACCTAGTTAAACCTCATCTGTGATACTAATTTGCAAAAAAGTTTTTCAACAGAATATCTGGATGAAAAAAATATATGGTATGAGAAGAGATTTATGTAGTTTTGAATTTGTTTTCTGAAAGTATAAAATTAAAGGTTATATAACTTACTTTTTAATGTGTTAAAAATTGGTTACCTTTAGAAAAAAAATTTTGATTTGTGAACTTAAAAGTTCTTAATGGTAAACTGAATATTAGATGTAAGAAGTACAAGTTTCAAAAACATTAATACAGTCTTATTTTAAAGTACACATTTTTTTCTGTTAGATTCAGAATAAATTGTATTTTGTATCTGTATAAGTAGCTGTTAAAGGTTGCGTTTAGATATGTTGGTGTTTTGTGTTAACTGCATTGATATGATGTTCAATCATATTAGGGTAAATGGCCTGCTGAAACTTTCTTTCTTGTAGTTTTTAAATACAGAAAATTTCTGAGTGAACAAGATAAAAAAATCCTCTGCCATATCAGTAAATTTTAAATTGGCTTAACTCAAATTACTGTACAAGTATTTTGTATTTGCTGATGAACTGTAACACTTTCATCAGTTTTTCTAAATAGAGTTCACTTTTTCTGAAGGTTTTTAGAAATATGTAATAACATCATCTGACAATTTCCTAATCGTATACATGTAATAACCATACAGCTGTAATAAAGACTTAATCTAAAGTTATTGATATTTATCATTTCCTGATTCTACTGACTGACAAAATGAGTGTCATGTCTTTTTATGGTATTGGTAAATTATATGTATAATAATAAATATTTTAATTTTTACTACACTTTTAAATGTTTATTTCACCATTAATAAATATATTATAGTATCACACTCAATTTTAATTTACTTCTTCTGCTACAGTTTTTATAAATTTCATCTTTCATTCCATTCAGTCATTTCACATACGATTAATATTTCATCATTACTGTAAATTGATGATACTGTTATAAGGCATCCTGTACATTGAATTCAAGTGTTTCATCAAACTAAACTGTAACACTGGTGAGCTACAATGATGTGAAATATTAAGTTTAATTTTTTACAATTTCATGGCAAAATTTAATGTATAATTAGATTTGTTGAAAACTTATTCTTAAATAAATAAAAAAATTATTTTGCAGTAATTCTACAAATCTAGATTTCACTGACTAAAAAATTTCAAACAAGGCCTTACCAGGATGTTTCCATCTTAGATGGCCTAAAGAAGTTAACAATGCAGAAATTACAGATACTTTATCTAAATTAACAACTTCCACAAGGACTTCACTGGAAATCTTCTGGAGACAAGATGAATCAGGAAAATTCAGCTTATTCAGTGCATACAAAGTGTTAATCATTTGCTTTAAAGATAACTTTTCTTGACTCTGATTCATATGGAACACCAAAGCACGTAAAAGAGGTGTTGGTCGTCTATTCAATTCAGCAAGCAAGCACAGAAGCTTATTTAATTCTTCTATAGACAGGTTTCCTGCAAGTTCTAGAGCTCTATCTTCAATTTTAGTCATAAAATCTTCAGAGAAATTGCTAGCTTGCTCTAACAGTTTTAAAACATCTGTTCCATCAGAAATTTCAAAATAACGTTTCTGAATAGTTTGAACTAAAGTCTTAACAACTTTTTTTTGTAAATCTGATTCTTGAAAATTTATATGAAAATGTAGACAAATGCTCAGTGCTTTTAAGTTCATTTTACGTGCTTTCCACAAAATTTCATTTTCCAGTGATTGTACTATAAAAGAATCAGGAGAAAAGCCAAGAACAAGTACACTCCTCAAACCTGTAATAAGACCAAGATGTGTCAGCTGGTTACAATTGTTCCCCAAAGTATTACATAAAACTTTGAATCTGTGATCGTTACTAAAATCCTCAAACTTTGCTTGGTTACTCAGAGTAAGTTTACTAAGTTCACTCAACAAAGTAACTGCCCGATTTGGTGTTATATTATTTCCAACAACAACACGCACCAGAATACTTTCTACAGGTCGTACTTTTAAATTCAAGTTCAACTTCAACCCTTTTTCGTTATTCGACTTAGTAGTTTTCAATATTGTACTTTCTAAAACACTTTGTAATACCTCTGAATTAATATCTTGTTTTTTACTTAAAGTAGATGAAAAAGTTGAAAAACAAACGGATATAGGTACAATTTCACTTCTAAATAACTGCTGGGGTTTCGACAATCCAGCCACTATAACTTTAATAGAGCACCTTCTAACTCCGGCTGAAATTCCTAGACGAAGTACGCCAGATACCATTGTTATTAATATTATCCGGTTTCATTTATAATCTATATTAATAAAATTAATTAACAGTTTCTTCGTCATATTCTATGATTGGGTATTAGTATTAAAATCCATACGTTTTACTTTTTGATATCTTTGGTCATTTATACGTACACAGTCCATATAATAATAATAATAAAACACAACCTGAGTTTATTCACTATTATTCCCACATCTCACATCCAATATTACAATGTGTGAGGTGCTGCCATCTAGCATTGAGTTATACAAAAAAAAAATATTCTCATAATAATTAAAATAAATTGTTTGTTGTTAAGCGCAAAGCTACACAACAGGCTATCTATTCGAAACCGGTTTTTAGCGTTGTATACCTTTAGACTTACCGTTAAGCCACTGGAAGACATTAAAATCCAAACTGTTTAGTTAAGGATTGTTAAAAAAAGCAATTTATACTTTAAAATGTTAGCTATACAATTAAAATAATTAATAAAAAGTGCATATATACTGTTACGCCTCCTGTCGTTAGTTAATTTTCCGTAAATTTCGTTCCGACGAAACTTTAGCGACGCAAGTCCTTTCTTAAATAAAACTGGTTTATTCTTTATGAATACAACTTTGCAATACACTTAATTTCCACAGTCGCGCTATAACAAAC
>NW_013665771.1:23053-39749 GCF_000517525.1 Limulus polyphemus
ATATATAAAAGAATACCGAAATCTAATAAACGCTAGAGGTTTCATGAACGTTCTAGAAGTGCATGACGTGTTACTAGATCCGCTGACCTCCGCTGTCGTAACAATACTTAAAATTACATGGAGCCATTCTTTCAAACGGATAAGTGCAAACTTAATGATTGATTTAACAATATATCAGCAACAGATTTATTTGTTTTTCCTGATCAGATTCGGTTTCAAGTAGCTGTTGCCACCAGAATATTGGTCAAGAAAGCCGTTAAGTTCCTTTCGCTCTAACTTCCCACTGTTCTATGTCATTGTCCTGAGATAACTCCTTCTCTGCGTTTGAGGAAAATAGTCAGTGGTGTAGTGCTAAATAAAGAAATGCTGGAGCGCTAAATCTACTGCATAATCATGTAAGGTAGGATTATTTCGAAATACTGGTGGTACGGCGTTCTGACTATTAAAAAAAAAGTAAAGGCACGCCGTGTCCACGTGTTCCAACCCCACTACACCTATGAAGTTAGCTGTAACGTTGCATTTATTGTAAGAAAATATACAGCAGTGCTCTTCAACAGTAGATCAGTTCATTCAGTTATTATATCGAGGTTACAACCTCTCTCATTTTTCTAATGGGAATGATCGACACGTAAATGACGTTAGTCGCTGTGAGAAAGCATGATTATACTTTAATATACATAACATGATACCTTCTCAGGCTTCAACAGATTCATACATAATTTATAGTATTTGCTGTCTTGCGCTTTATATAGATTTCCATACAACTTATAATCTCTTTCTAATAAAAGTGATTGCCCTTTATGCTATTTATTGATGTTTTGTGTTGAAAATAAAGATTGTTTTCAACACGTGTTTATATTTGTGTCCAATCTCTTTCTTTGCACAAACTCGGTTAATTTCAAAGAAATTTATATTTTTCTGATTGAATGTCCTTTCATATAGCAGACCTATCTTCTTTGCTCTTGCGGAAAACCAGTTTTCTCTGAAAATATCATACACATATTGTTCAAGATCGTAAGTTCTATAACTAATTGTCCATGCTTCGTCTTTTATACACTGCTTGGTTGGTATCTGTTGGATCGTTATGGAGCTATGATGTCCCAATTCAAAATGGTCTTTACACCGCTAAGCCTAATGGAAAAATTTTGTTTGTAAACACTGTTGGTGCTCTGCACTGTTGCTGAGGATTGTAGGGTGTAACAGGCGTTGTGTATCATTTCAATCTTATCTAACTGCATAACACTCATATTGATCATCATTAGTGTGTAAACCAGGATGGAGAAGATAAGACTTTAGTTGAGCGTAAATAAGTAACATTCTTTGGTTCTATTTCCTGCTGCAACTTTCAGTGCATTGGCGCCTTTGATAACTCTGGTTATGAAGGTGTTAATGTGACTGGTGAAATTGGATTGTCTCTTACAGTTTACCTCCAGGTGCTTTAGTATCTTCCCAGAGGGATGGCAGTACCCACAAATGATAGTGATAGTCTGTCGTTGAATGTATAGAATATGCCTATAGTTTTGTCAAGATCCTGTCTCATTGCATTGTTTTCTCATATTGATGATGAATGGTTACACCTTGTCTTCGATTAACATTTTTCTGAAGTTTTTGTTGTACATCAGAATGTTGTTAGAAAAGGTTATCACATGGTATCTGGTTGGATTGTCAAAATAGGTTAGACTAATGGTGTAGTACTATACATGTTGAAGATGACTGGAAGAGTGGTGATACAGTCTGACTTCATCCTCCATGATTCATCATGCTTCTTCTGGTAGTTAGTGCAGGTACGACCCATCTTACACTAATGCCTGTTCTGAGAATTTTATCAGCTATAATTAGTAGTTGGACTATATTATAAACATCTTCCACGTCTAAAGCTACTATCAAAGTGGTCTGATCAGCTTCAAAGCATTCCCATGTGTCAACTACAAATTCAGCAACACTGTTCCAGATTTATCTTCTACTATGATAATCACACAATGAAGAGAATAACAGTAGTCCAATCTCATAGGAAAGCTTTTTAATTACAGTCTTCTCTAGGATTTTGCCTATGATGCATTGGAAGACGATGATTTGATGACTTTTAAGACGAAAATATGGGTTTAGATAAAAATTTGATAAAGGCGTCAATGTCTAAGCAGATGATTTAATACTTACGATTTCCAACAACAACAACAACAAAAACAGCCTTAGTTCCACAAAGGTAACAGACAGAAAATCCTTAACTTTACCCCCCCCCAAAAAAAAAGGTGGACAACCATTATGTAAAAACCATTATGTACAACCATTATGTAAAAAAGAATATTTTGGTCTGATGAGTCAAATTTTAAGCTATTTGGAACCAACTCAAGCCACTATGTCAGATATAAAGACTGTTTAGTGTTGGTTGTATTAATTCATTTATGTTGTGAATTAATATTTCATGATTGTTTAGCGTGTGTGTTTTTTATAATGAGAGAGTTGAAAGCAGAGACTATTGGAAGATGTGTTTGTAAGTTATTGATATAGAAGCTACCGAGATTTCTAAAACGCCTCAGTGAGAGATACAAATAGTGGCAACGAGACGAGAGACCAGAGAGTGGGAAGAGAAAGGTTAGAAAACGTTAAGTTAACCATCATAGGAGTGAATGTTAAATATTGTTGATATGTTAAAGTGAGATTAACAGTTTTCTGACATTTTATGAGAATAATTTGTCTTGTTAAAGGGTGTTCTAAAGCAATTGAACCTGCCTGTGTGAACTTTGACAAAAAGTAGACGATTATTTGGAAGTAGGACTATATGCAAAAAGCAGGCGTTTGTTGGAAGTAGGCCAAAATACGAACAAGTAGATGAATATAGGAAGTTCAGGATGCAACTGCTGTAACTCACGAGGCAGTTTAAGTGAATTATATATACACTGATACTATTGTAATATAAAAAAAAAACATAGAGAAGAAATGGAATAGGTGAATTATACACTGATAATATTTAAAATAAAAATAGAGAAAAATAGTTTGGCTCAACTTAATTCTAAAGCAATTGAATTGGTCTAAGTGGATTTTTGACAAGAAGAAGAGAACTGCATAGTATTGTTACGTCTCTGTTCGTTTGTTAATTTCCCATAAACATTATTTCCGAAGAACTTCAGCGATACAGGTCCTTTCTTAAATAAAACTAGTTTATTCTTTTTCAATACAACTTTGCAATACACAGAATTTCCACAATCACTTTAAATCAAACACCCGCTATAATTCACAACGATTCACGCACTTTACTTACGGTCACTACCGCTCACTTGACTCAATTATCTGTCTCTATATCTCTCTTCAATCTGCTATTATTTCTCCACTTTATTTGCTGGGCTTATATACTAAAATAGAGGGCGCCTAGGAAAGACTAGAGTTGCCAGGAACAGTCATGATCCTTCTAGAAACTCTAGCGCGCATGCTTCCAGAGTCGCGTGACTTCCGCTATCATAACAGTATATAAGATACAACTATGATATACATAGTGTAAAGAATTTTTGTACATACGTTTAACTTGTTTTGAATATATTATTTTAAAACAAGCGGAATGCGTGCTATTCATATATCGTCGAAATTATCGCCAACAAATCACAGATGCCTATTGTAGAAGAATCCTTGGCCCAATGCACCCATATATATTTACTTATTTATTATATTGTTACGTCTCTGATCGTTGGTTAATTTTCCGTAGAAATTGTTTCCGAAAAACTTCAACGATACAAGTCCTTTTTTAAATAAAACTAGTTTATTATTTCTCAATTCAACTTTGCAATACACTTAATTTCCACAGTCACTTTAACTTCAACACACGCTATAATTAACAACGAACGGATCACACATTTTTCTACTGCGCTTAACTCAATTGTCCGACTCTATCTCTTCAATCTCCAATTAATCATCTGTATGCCGTCACTTCTCGCCGATCTTATATATACGAAATAGAGGGCGCCTGGAGAACACTCGAGGCTTCACGAACGGACATGACCTTTCTAGAACCTCATGACGTGTTACTAGCGTCACGTGACTTCCGCTGTTGTAACAATATATACAAACCAAAAAATATAAAAGACTGTTTAGTGCAGGTGAGTATTAATTAATTTATTTTGTGAGTTAATATTTCATGATTGTTTAATATTGTTTTTTATAATAAGAGATTTAAAAGCAGAAAATTAATTATTGGAAGTTGTGTTTGCAAATTATTGACATAGAGGCTACGAAGATTTCTAGAACGCCTCAGTGAGAGATATAAACAGTGGCTACCAGACAAGAGACCACTTTTTTCTTGACACACTACATGTGTTGCAGAAGATGTGATATATTAAAGTAAAATTTTCTGTAGGCTTCAGTTAAGCATGTTGGAGGTGGCATCCTAGTATGTAGTTGTTTAACCACAACTGGAATTGATTATTTATACTATATTGATCGAGTACTGGATTCTGTCCGATATAAGCAAATACTCATTCATTATGCAGTTCCTTCTCGGTGTCGTTTAGTGTAAGAAATTTAGTTTTTTGGCAGGAAAACATAGAGTGAACGTAGTAAAACAGTATATTAACAGAAAAAGACTTGAAGAAACCCTTGCATGCTAAGCGTGACCTCTGCAGAGCCCATACTTCAGTACTGTTGAGTAGGCGTGGGGAATTATATTGATGGAGAAAAACAGCAAAGGCAACTGAAATCAAAGGAGGAACTCGGAGTGTTCCCAATTAGTATCTCCAAAAGCTTGAAGAAAGCAATCCTCATTGGTTTCAGGTAATAATTTCAGTTAAGTATGGTTGCACAAAATATTAAAGAAATATACTCTAAATTTGCTTTGTGTGCATTTGTGCAAGGTAGACATTCAAACTGGTATGTAGGCCAAATGCTGCTTGACGTGATAAATCCATGTGTAAATTCCATGCATTTACAGCTCACATTTATACATGTATATCTCTCACAATCACTGGTGCATTTTTTTTAAGCAGTGATATGACAGCGACTAAAAGATGTGAAATCAAAATTGACGGCCAAGTCAATGCAGTAATGCTGTTGATAACAACGAAAATTTTAGTAATGACAATTCAGACTCCTAAGTGAAACATGGAGCTAGGATGGTAACATAATGTTTACCTGAACTGTTATTATTAAAAACTTCATTGTCATCAACAGCATTACTGCACTGACTTAGTCGCCGTCTTTTTTTATTGGCCGCAATTTTTTTTACAACTGGGCTGTTTTTGGTTTAGATACATAACTTTTAAAAATTGAATGGAACATTTAAAAATTTACAACCTGTATTTATATGCATAAAACTGTTATATAACTTGTAAATAAAAAAAAAACGTTTTATTTCTATTGTGTGTTTTATTATGTAAAAAGTCAATAAATATGCGTAGGTATTTTTATAATATTGGCCTATTATGGTTTCTGTTGTTTATAAGTGTTAAAAAGTATTTTCATGTAATAATAAAATAAAAAGATCTACCCGAAAATATTCAGAGAATATGCAAATAACATAACATCAAAACAATATTCAGAAACCACAACACAATACGATCATAATTAGCATACACCAAACACCATTCATAAATACAGAATCCACTGTATTGGAAAACAAAAAGACCAAGAAAATCTAAACTAAAGAGGGATAATAGACATGCAAGACTGTCATACCGATCCATTTGCAACAACCAATCAAGTCAGAAAAGAAGACCATATGATAAAACTGAATAATATGAGGATAACTGAATATAAATTACACAGAAAAAAAATAAAGATAAAAAATACCTTCTATATCTACCTAATTTATGTAATGCACACAGTAAACCTAGCATAGAAATCAGTAAAACCTGGATACACCACCTGAAGCCATTTAGCTAGTTAGTTGATTTACAGTAGCCTTTCTAACAAGAATACCAGGATTGAATCCCGACTCCTACCACAACAAACAGTTTTTCACCAATTCTCTGAAAACGACAGCAGATTAATAGTTAAGATTTGGAATATATAATTATTAGCAATTAGTATCTAGAAGATAAAAAATAAGTAACTATATTCAATAATTAGACTTAGATGACCATATAGATTATTAACTTTAACAGAGATTGACATACTCGATCGTAAGTACTGAACGCTATTGGTATAGAGTCCTGATTATTAAAGCATAGGTGCAAAGTTAAGAGATATACTGTTCATTCGAGGCATCATAGAAAATTTCATAGATTTCTTTCTATTTTCTTCCCCAGTGTGAGAGCAGTAAGTTTACGGATTTAAAATGTAAAAATCGAGGTTCTATACTTGGAGTGGTACAGCGCACTATTCAAGTTAGATTATTCATTGATACAAAAAAATTATGAAATAGAATTTGTGTGTTTGTTTTGTACAACGCTAGGAACCAGGTTTCGATACCCGTGGTGGGCAGAGCACAGATAGCCCATTGTGTAGATTTGTGCTTAATCACAAACAAACAAACTTATTTGTTTTGTTTTATCGCAAAGCTATACAAATAGGTTATCTGCGCTCTATACATCGCAGGAATCGAAACCGGATTTTAGTATTGTAAGTACGTAAAATAACCTAAATAGCTGACATACTTTTGAAAATTATACATTAAAATGAGAAATAAGAAAATGCATAGTATGTCTGAATGCAACATTCACACCTAACTGTTTTGCTAAAACAGTTGTTCAACTGGTCTTGATGCACTTTCAGTATGCTGGTTATATGTGTTATGGTGTCAACAAAGTGCCATGGTAAACCAGGTCGACACACTTTATTAACTTATTAAATTTTCTAGCTCGCCAATAATTAACAGACACCTACTGTAAAGAATTCGACCCCCATAAAAAGTTGAAAGCCACCAAATAGGAATGTAATTAGTCTTTCAAAGCTAGCTCTCTACACACTATACGTTTAACATGTGTGCCTAATAAATGTAAATGCAAAATATTTCAAACATTTAGGTAAACTGAAATAATAATAAACATCTGGTAGAGTTAGTTTTTGTAGAAGTTATATTCAGATCCAACAGCTTAAATTTGGAGAACTAACAGATCTTCAGTTCTCCCTTACAAGCGATTACACTCCGTATTGAAATAATAAAATATTTTGTTTGTGTTTGATAAATATTGTTTCTTGTATTTCCGCACATTTGTGTCCAGTATCCATATTTCTTATAAACACAGTTAGACGAAGATAATTTAAGATCACTCTGTAATTGTTTTGTATTTGTATTTATGGCAAATCTACTTGCCACCATCCCTAATTTGGAATTACTGATCAGAAGGAAGAGAGATAGTCAGCAGATCTCTACCACCCCCATTCATGCTAGGAGATTGACTATCACTGTTATAACGCACCTAAAGCTTAAAGCGCGGAGAATATTGTATGTTATTGCACGAAGTCGAGCTCAGTTCCTAAGGTCCAAAGTTTAGAACTATACCAAAGGGTCAACCTGCACCGTACTCTGCAATAAATGTTTTGTCGAATTTCTTATTAATCTGCAGACTTATTTTATTGCTCTAAAAAAATCAGTTTGATCTGAAAATACCACATGGACAATCCGTAAACCCAGTCTTCGACTGTGTGAACCTGTTCGGACAATTCGTAAACCCAGTCTTCGACTTTGTGAACCTGTTCGGACAATCCGTAAACCCAGTATTCGACTTTGTGAACCTGTTCGGACAATTCATAATCCCAGTCTTCGACTTTGTGAACCTGTTCGGACAATTCGTAAACCCAGTATTCGACTTTGTGAACCTGTTCGGACAATTCGTAAACCCAGTATTCGACTTTGTGAACCTGTTCGGACAATTCGTAAACCCAGTATTCGACTTTGTGAACCTGTTCGGACAATCAGTAAACCCAGTCTTCGACTTTGTGAACCTGTTCGAAAGAGCAAAATTTAAAGAAAAGGGAAATTTTTTGCCGTCATTTGATATCTGTGAGATTTAGGCAGTTAAGAAAAGTTGTCTACAAATCCAAGAAAATATACAGCCATGAAGAATTGATTAGGATGAAATCAAAAGATTTTGAGTTTCTCTGCCTATAAAAACGTAACTGCATGTAAATTCTATTTGGTGCTGTGTTATTTCACTTTTTTGCATGATTCCTCAGTTTATTATTTAGTGTTCAGATACTGCTATAAAAAGTATTAAGGAATTTTTTTTATCTTTATTTATGAGAAATGAATACTGTCATTTCTAAAATCATTAATCTATATTTCTATAAATTTAAATCGATCACCTTGTTTTCTAACAGTATGTTTTCGTTAATATGTAATGTACAATTCTACTCCCAGATGAGCTGACAGACCCTATTGGCTAATAAAATATAATTCATTTGTATCAATTGCAAAGAATGAAGCATATGTATCAGGATAATTGAAACACGAAACGAAGAATAACTGTGAGAAGTGCAAAAGCAACAATTTGGACTCAGAATGCAAAGTGAGCAGGTAATTTTTTCTTTTAGTCTCAACATAGTATATGTTACTCAACTACCACTATAGTCTTTTTATCCACCTTGAGTTTAAAGTAATTAAGTTTTAGAGACTAAATGCAAAATAAAAAGGAACAAATATAAGACTGTCACAATTAAATCTTCTGTATGTTAGAGTTCCATGTTACCTGCTAGTGTGATATTTTCATAGAAAAACTGATTTCACGATAAAAATGAGATAATTAGGCCTACTAATAACAGCTGATTCGTTAAGGAAATAAGGAATGTGATCTTAGTCTGAGAACTTGACTGAGTTTTCCTAGTGTTTGTGAAATAATGAGACTAGACAAGTTTTACAAAATTTATTATAAAATAAACAAAAACAGCATGTGTACTTGGCACATGAAAATGCAGTCGTTTCTACTAGATTGTAATTAGCTCCACAGCTTTCTTTCTTTCAAGACAGACTTCTACCAAGCTAAAAACGATTATCTTAAAGTAGATCTTTACTTGAAGAACTCCAGGTAGAAACTGAACTAAGAAAATGCAACTAAATTAATCAGGTAAACTTAGTTTTTTTGCCCAGTTGACGGCGTCATCCCGTGATATTTGTTTTTTCACAGTGCTTGGGTGGCTGTAAAACTAGGACATACCACATTGGTCAACAAAGGATATTACAGTCGCTAATCCTTTTAATTCAGATGCTTTATCATATTTCATTATTACTATATCCTCTCAGGCAGAATAGACGTTATCTATTATAGAGAACAAAGAAACTAGAAACATATTTATGATAAGACTGCATAGGAAGAAGATAAACTAAACATTTAAACAAATTCTATGTAATTAAATCAGGTAGAAAGTATTGTTGTAACAAGTCCTTTAATTAGCAAGACTATTTTAAATCAGTGGTTCTCGACATGAGCCATATGGCCCCCAGGGGGCCTCGCCATGTTTCTAATGGGCCACACGTGAATGACGGCAAAGTAGGGGGCCACAGTAAATTCTGAGTGGGCCACCGAAACTTCACTGCCCCAATAAAATATTTAAAAGTTAAAATTGAATCGAAGGTTCCCTTCTCTCTGTATCCCTCATAGCTCAGAAGTCAAGTTACTAGATGCGACTAATACTCGAGTAACAATCAAAATGTTTGTCTGGTATCTGTGAATGTTTTCGATTGGTTCTCAATAGCAGCAAGTGATATAACAGCTCAATCTAGATTAAACGTGACAAACATTATTTCTGGATAAGTAGTGAAATAGGTAATAAGTTCCATAGCTCTGGGAGGAGGCAAAGTTGTATTTTATCGCTTTCCCACATCTTATCTGGTTGAATCTGGTTTTAGTTTGGTGACTTATTTGCTATCAAAAATACCTAACCACCTCGATGTTGTGAAGAGAGGTGATCTTCGCTTATAACTGACAACACTGCAACCGGACACCATTCAAAAACTTTCAAGTGTTCATCAGGCTCAAGGATCACACTGAATAAAATGTCAATGATTAACAGAATATTTTTTTCTTGTATAAGCAAACAGTATGGTTACTTATACAAGTAAACAGTATGTTATAAACAAAATATTTAAAAACAATACAATACTGTAAAAATAATATCATAAATAGATTATAAATCAACAGTGTGGAAATAAAGTAACTTTTTCCCTAAGTAACAACGTCTACCAAGGGTGGGGTCACAGTGATAAATCAAACTCAAAAGGGAGCCATGAGCAAAAAAAGGTCGACAAACGCTGTTTTAAATTATTTGCGAAAATAATCCAAGTTCAATCTATGTAAGGACAACATATATATTTATTTCTTTAATAATGTTTGCTACAGGTTACATTTGCTTTGATGCAAGATGTAGGCCTAAGTTCCCAAATAAACTTTTAACATCAACTCTGAAGCTACAGTTGGCCTAATAATAATAATACTGTTACGTATCTCCTTGTTTGTTAATTTCCGGTCTAAATTCTTCCCGAGGAACTTCAGCGATACAAGTCCTTTCTTAATTAAAATTAGTTTATTCTTTCTCGATACAACTTTGTAATACACAGAATTTCTACAGTCACTTTAAACTTAACAACCTTTATAACACACGCTATAAATCACAGTGAGTCACACACTTTACTTATGGTGCCTACTGTTCGCTTGACTCAATTATCTATCTATCTCTTCGATCTATCTGCCTATATCGCTGGCTTTCTTTGCCAGACTTATATACTAAAAAGAGGGCGTCTAGCAAATACTCGGAGTTTCGCGGGGTTCCCCGATAATTCTAGAAACTCCAGCACGCATGCTCCCAGCGTCACGCGATTGCCGCTGTCGTAACAATACACTAATAACATTGGACATAAATCTACTCGATTGATAACAAACCTGACTGTTTAACTTTACTCGATCAATCTTCTCTCGATTAACAACTACTCGATTTTTCACACGTATACTGAATACGTTCTTGAATTCTCAACCACTACTCAATAACTTCTCAATAAATACTTCACTGACTAACTGAAACTCTGACATTAATTAACTGCTTTCTCATATTTACAACAAATGTACTACTGTCGAATTTTACTATATCTTAACCTCATGTGCCCTCTAGCTAACATTTAAATTCAAACGTTGAAAATTCAGCTTGCAACGATATATATCTATATGTCACTCTAGATTAGTCACTTTACATACACACGCGCAAATCGTGGAACTTTGTTTATCATACCCATTATTGGACCTCAGGTCACAAAACATAATTTTATCAAATCTGATAGTTTTTGCAGTTTTCATTGCTGAAAAAATTTCTGAAAAACAACCAGACTTAAAAAGCGAGGTTTGTTTGGAATTAAGCACAAAGCTACACAATGGGCTATCTGTGCTCTTCCCATGACGGGTATCGAAACCCGGTTTCTAGCGTTGTAAATCCGCAGACATGCCGCTGTGCCACTGGGGGGGGGGGGCAAAAAGCGAGGAGCAGCCTTTTTACAGATAAATTTAACATATTAATTTTTCATTAATTTTAAACGGTGTTTTAGGGTTTAGAATCCACAAGATATAATAACAACACTTGAGTAGCTGTTGTTCTGGAAGACGTGAGTAGAAAAAGTTTTATAAAAGATAAATTAACACGCTTAAATAAAAAAATTTGTGCAACGTTTCGGGCAGATGCCCTTCGTCAGCCAATAAAGACCGTGTTACATTGAAATCAGCTCATTTATCGTGTTAATTTATCCTTTATTATCTTATAATAATAATACTTAATTAGATACTTATATAATTATTCATTGATTTATTTTAAATCTTGGGCATCGCATTTTACGTTACATTTCTAATTTCTTGTAATGTATTGTTTAAATTACTATAGATTTTTAAATAATAGAACACGAAAGTGTAATTAATTTAATGATAATAACTACTAGTGACACCTTCTCCCATTCGCGCGCATTTCAATTTGCTTTTTTACTTTGACTTTGTTAGGCTTACGATTACATACCGTATCAAATTTATATTATTTACGAGCAACGAAATGATAACTATAGGAGTTAGCAGTAAACATGATAATTGATACTGAAATTCTTTTTCAAGTAAGTGTTGCTTATGAAGTTTAGCGTAAAATAATCCAGCTAATACAGGATCGCTTAAGGCTAGCCTAATGTTAGTCTGACTAAGTAACTTCTAATAATGGTTGGCCGTCTCCAAACATTATTAGGCTCAAAGTGGGTTCTTCGTCATCGAATTTAAGTAACTTCTAGTTCTAAGTAAGAGTAACTCAGTAAGTAAGACTAGTACTAGTAGTACTACAGTAGTATTAGTAAGGCAGTAGTGTAACTTGTTTGTTGCGTAAGACTAAAACTTGGGACTACCTAATTTACTAATTAGCCTGTTTTTTTATTATTTATGTGATCTTCATACCCTGATGGGAAGAATTTTCAATTTATTACGACTACGAGGTATAACTAGTAGTACTAGTACTATAACTTATAAAAACAACTGTTCGTAAATTCCATTCATCTTGGTGTATTTCACTATTTCAACTTCAACTGTTCAAGTATTTGTGAAGATGACTTCTAATTCTTAGTTCCAGTTCTACATTGTACTTGTCTTATCGAATATCACGTGCTCATATTGAGTTAATCTCAGTAGTATGCCTGGGTATATCATTGAATAATCTTTCGCTTCTCGTTTGAAATTTGAATGTTTTGAGGTGGAGGAAAGAGTAGTTACTAGGCTGTCAAATCCTCAGCCAGTAGCTTTGCTTCAGTCAAAATGATCATTGGACAATTTCACCAATGAGCAGCTAACTTAGGCAAAATAAAGTTTTATTTCACAGCCATCGTTCTCAGTAGCTATTAATCAGTCATTTTTTAAAACGTTGATTAGTTAAACATACATATTAAATGTAATAATGAATGAACAACAAAACATACAAGTGTAATAGTTTGATTAAAAATATATATAACCTTCAAATATAACAAATGTTTACCATCACTGAAACACAAGTAATAAAATTAAAAGATGAAGCACTTATGTGAAAAGGAATTTATTAACTTAAATAAGTTCATTTACAGTATGTACCTTTAATTTAATAGCTGGCACTTGAACTATTTTTATTTACTACCTAATTTTTTTCAATTTATGACTAAGAAAATTCAATTTGGAGTAACAATGTACATCTCAGTTTATGGAAAGTTAAAATTGTTAGTGTTAGCATATCTTTTATGTTTCATACTTACTTGAATGTAATAGTATCACTTACAATATCCTATACACTAGGTATTCAGCCACTATGCTTTAGGTAACCCTCCCTGCCTCCATTGCTTTGACAGAATACCCTGGTTCCATGCACTTGGCAGGTGGAACCATATGGAGGTGTTTTATATAACAAGTTGGTAGTGGATTTTAATACATTAACTTTTATTTTGGTAATAGAAATTATACAAATCAAATGATTGAAATGTATATCTTTAAAGGTTTAGAGCTAAGAAGGCCAGGCTGATAAGAATTAGGAAGTCTCTTATCTCAAGGCATCAAATGTGACTAAGAAAACATGGAAAAAAAAAAGAGATGCTAGGCCTTTGTTAAGACAGTTTTATTTTTATAAGAATGTGATTGGCTTAAGGAATAAATTACCATTGGTAGTAGTTAAGACTAGCACTTTACAAGAGTTCAAGAAGGTAGTCAGTGATTTATTGAAAATAGGGGGAGGATAAATGTCAGAGACAGTTTTGAAAGTCTAAGAGGTGTGCTGTTTTTTCATAAGAGATTTCAAAATTGATCAATTTCTATAAAGATGAGGAATTTTCTTTAAAGTGTACTTACGTTGAAGTAGCTATTTCAGAAAATTTTAGAATGCTTCAGTCACTTATGAGATTTATCCTAAAACCTTGAATAATCTTAGTAGAGTCACTGGAAATTTGTATTTTTATTTTACAGAAGTTTTGTGACACTGACAAAAAGCTTATGATGGTTTGTAAGATTGCCAGTGCATAAATGATGCATAAAAATGTTTAGTTGATGAAAATAATTTGTGAGATATCAAAGTTTAGTAGTTGGTGCACAAGCAGGTTCTTGCAATATTTTGATTATAAACAACATGTTATTTGGACCAAAACAAATCATTAAGGAAAATAATCAATCAAGTAGTCACTTTTAAGTAATGATACCTTAAAAACAGAAGCTATTTTCATGTTTATTGGAAAAACTGTTCATTTTATCCTCTTGCAGATTGTCCTACTTTAGCACTTGCTGAGGGTAGGCAACATGTAGTGTACGTTGTAAATATAGTTTTTCATTGACACTGAAGTGCTTTTTTTCTTTTTTGTTTTGAGGTTTATTAAATTCTACCTATGGGACTCTTGAAAAACAAAGTTGAGAGTCCAGGACCCTTCACTGTGGGATACTAGTGGGAACCCTGAGTATTACTAGGATGATCCCAGGCTTAGTTGGATTTTCATATGAGGATATATTCAGTTCTTTTAACTTACTCTCTCTTGAAAACAAAAGGGTTATGGGTGATTAATTAAAGCACTCAAAAATTAAGGCATTTGATAAGGTTGATAGAACAGATTTTTATGTGTTTAATTTTTATAACAGTGGAAGAGATAATAAAATTGAGATTTGGAAAGGCTAGATACATCTCCATTTAAGCAGGTTTATTTCTTGAATATGATGATAAATCTAAGGAACAAGTGAATATTTATAATGGTAAAGGATGCAACTTTTTAGCCGTTTAAGAAAAGGGTTGATGAATATTAGGAGTTCAGAGCTGATATTATTGATCAGTGTTTCTGTTTATGGAAGGAATTTGGAAGTCAAATTATCCTTATATCTTGGTGGGCCAAAATGTCCCTGGGTGTTCCATAATTTTTTAAAGGAAGTGAAACATATTTATACTTGTTTGTTACATATAATGTTAGATTTTCTTTAACACAAGTACTCTTTGACTTCAGAAGGCTTTGAGTATTATAAAAATTAACTTCTTTGAGTACATGACATCTATACTAACAGTATCCATTTTTTATGCTTATTACTTTACTGAACGGGGCCAGGTGGTTAGGGAGCTCAACTCACAATTTGCAGGTTGAGGGTTAGAATCCCCATAAGGGCATTATAATGTGATGGTCAATCCCGCTATTCATTGGTAAAAGAGTAGCCCAAGAGTTGGCGTTGGGTGGTGATGACTAGTCTTACGTTGCTAAATTAGGGATGGCTAGTGCAGATAGCCCTTGTGTAGCTTTGCAAGAAATTCAAAACAAACAAACAAAATACTTTACTGAATATTTTTCTTGTCAAAGAATAAACACATACACAATTTGTTAGGTAAAGACACAGTTAAGTGAATGGAAATCTTTTTCACAAAGTATTTTGTAAAGTTTGGAACATAGCTTTTGTGATTAGGGGTATGTTTTGAAAAAGCAATAGAATCAATGCTATGTTTAATGTCACCTGTTTGAAATTCAGTCAAAATTGACCCTGATATATATATATATATATGAAGTGAACAGATGTGTAATCAATGAAAAAAGTAAATAAACCACTGAAAAATGTTCATTTTAGCCTGTTCTCAGCTTCTTCGGTACTGTGTTTGGACAAAATGGCTCAGATCTCTCACTTGGCATTCAGCACCCTTTTTCTAGGTAAGATGAAAAGGGTATGTTCCAAATGTGAGTCCACTACATGGTTGTTTGGAATAATAAAATGTGGAGATTTGTACCTGCAGATTATAATTATTATGTTAAACTTGTAATAAAAGGTTTTCTTGATTTACCCATTAAGTGGTCTCCAAACTTTGTCAGGAATATCAATCTGGCACATGTAGACTGGTTAATGGTTAACCCACCCATAACTTTAGCATCTGTATCATGTATGCTATGATAAATTAATTATTTTTAATTTGGTTATACTGTGGAAAAAACAATGTAATGAACAATTTCCCCGAAAGGGGGCTGAAGGCTGCCTGGAGGGGTCGCCTGTTTCAACCACTTGCACCACTACACAGTTGCTTAATGTTGCAATTTGTACTCTTGTGATGTCAGTAAAATGTGCACATATCATGAACTACAAGAAGAATTATGCACTTTGTAGGCTACAACAGAGTATGAAATATGAAGTTCAAAAGCAAGAAATATAAATATTTGTTACTCTTAATTTTGGTTTTATTTATTCTTGAAACAAAACACTTTCAGTGACCCTGCAGAAGAACATCTAGTAGATATGTATATATATTAGTAAAGGATGTTGTTGGAGAGACTAAAGAAAAGAACTGTCAGGATGATTCCAATTTTAAAGGGAAAATTATATAGGGAGTGGTTGAAATCTTTTGACATATTTTTGCTAGATAAGAGAAAGGCTTGAGAGGACATGATTTAGGTTCTTAGAGGTTAGGAATCCATAAATCTATGTGGAACATTCATGTACTGCAGGCAGTAACTCAAGAGAACACAAGTTTAGGAAAAAATAATATATGCATGATTCTAGTTAGGGCACTATTATTTTTGTAATATGGTAGTTGGCCTATGGAATAGTTTGCTTTGAGGTGTGGAAGAAGCTGGAATATTGAAGGAATGAGGATACTGGATGAGTATTTCAGAAATCAAGGATGGATATAAGAAAAGTAGTAGTATAACATGATGTGTTCGTTTGTTAATTTTACGTAAAAATTCTTTCCGAAGAAACTTTAGCGATGCAAGTCCTTTCTTAAATAAAAGTAGTTTATTCTTTCTCAATAAAACTTTGCAATACTCTTAATTTCCATAGTCATGCTATAACTTAAACAAACG